>NC_052504.1:89167089-89382089 GCF_014356525.2 Nilaparvata lugens
TAGATTTACGTGTGATAACCATCAGTAGAGCTGGAAAAGAGTTTATAGCCTGCAGCTTCAGCAATAGTGATCATTCTGGTTGGCCTGATAAGGGAATTGGCCTATAAAAGTTATGATTGTCAGATTAGACTTTCTTAAATCAGCTTTCCTTATAAAGGTCTGGTAGTTGGCCAGTTGCTAACAGCTGTGTGTATAGATATAGGGTGCAGTGTTAATTTGGTGTATATGATAATGATGATGGAAGAACTCTCTTGTGGCACCTCTTCTGACATGCTGGTTAATATCTCCCCAACGGAATTCAAGTGATGCCTGGTGGTAAAGTGGTCTCTTTACTTTGAATAAATGCGGTCAGAAAAGACTTTTTCCTCCACCTACTGTCAAAAGTACTTACTTTACTCCCTGAAACATGATACTAAAGTGTCACTTTTTCGCTCTCGGTACTAAAAAACATGAAAACTCCCTAGGGAGTAAAAGTGACTCCATTTAATAACATGGGAAGCATCTCTATTTTAAAAACGTAATTGAATAGGTCAGAAGGTCTAAGCTCAGATGAGGAAGCATATAGAGTAGTCATTAAACCAACTAAATTCAATACCTCAACCAACATTTGATCGATGTATAAAATTTATGTTTGTATGCTGAAATTATATTACAAACTTCATATCACTATACTAAAAAAAAAATGTATATATTTTTTCTTTTATTCCATGTTATTAAAAATATCAGCCAACAAATATTACTTATTAACTAATCAAATTTGAAATGGGAACTTCATCGTAGCTGTAGTTTTGGCTGTCATTGTTGTTACAACTTTAGCCGACAGATAGAGCTGTCGTAGGAGAACTGTGATTACAAGCCAGCTGTTTCTGTTTACTTTTTAGATTATGTTGTAACACATTGTTTGGTCACATACGTTTTTAAAAATTATTTTATTAGCAGTTTTTATAAAAATGTAGGTGGAGGAAAAATGTTGTGTATATCACGAGTGAAAAATGTTTTTTCTCCCTCAGGAAAATTGTTGCCCTCGGCTTCGCCTCGGGCTTCAAACTTTTCCCTCAGGGAGAAAAAACAGCACTTTTAACTCTAGATATACAAATAACTATTATAACATATATTCTGTATTATTAAGCTGCTTGCTGATAATTTTGATAAACATTTTTTGGCAATATTTCCTATGGTCAAATTTTATTTTCTAATCACTATTGTTGTTAGAATTAAAAGTTGAATATCACCTATTTGAATCCATCTATTATTGTAGAAGTGAACATCTACAAGACTTAACCTATTTCGGACTATGTGTAATCTTATCTAAATTTGGGAGAGGAATAGCACAAGGTTACCTTATTTTTTCTTTCTCTATCATTTTGATGATGTAATTGAGGCGGTAGGCGCAATAAGGGCCTATAGGCCTATAAGCCCTTATTGGGGAGAACTCGGAAATGGATTCTCCATCATTCCTTCTATATAAGTGTGAAGATTTCATTCAATTATCTTCTTTCTTGAGGTTGGTATAACTATTATAGCAAACCCATGTTCAACCCCTTCTTGCAGAGAACGAGTTTTTTTTTCAGTATGAACCTTTCAAATATTTGAAGCAGCTCCCTGACGAACTTTCTTTGTCTATTGCACCAGCATTACGTACTATCAAATATTGTATCATTGTATCAAATCTTGATGTATTTTGTGAAGAAGGTAAAGCTTCAGATGACCTCAGAAGTCGCTACAATAAGAATTATTATATTCTAATGTCATTCAGTAATAATGGTATACATAATAATGGAGAACCAATGAAATTTGACAAACTAAATAATCAATTGCTTCACTAGAGCATTGATCTCTCTCTTTCTCTGCTTAAATGCCCATGGATATTCGAAATTTTCATCTTATCAGCAATTTGATATTATTCGAAAACTGAGTTGATTTGTATTCTCGTATTTCAGTACATCTGTTCTACATCGTGCTGCAAGTAGCTAACCTACACCAAACCTCATAATGGGCAAGGAAAGGACCACCGTCAACATCACCCTCATTGGACATCTGGCTTAGGCCTAAAAGTAAGTACAGAGTTTTTATGTTGTAGAATCCATCATGAAATTTTAAAAATATTATCATAAGACTGAAATGGTAGTAAACACATTTTGCAGTATCCATTGAACTCCAAATTAATGAATTATTATATGATTCTTTTTAATACTCGTGATTTGAACAGTCATTGGAAATTCGATCTAAAATAGCATTCTATAATATTATAATTGTGTATAGAGCGAAATCAAGGCTTCAGTTTGGTATTATCGTAGAGAAACAATAGCATAAGTTTACGTTATTGTTACTCTATGGCAATGGTCGCCAAACTTATGAGTCTGTGAGCTAGAATAGCATTTATAGATCTTCTAGTGAGCTACCAAGGAATATTAGACTGAAGAATGTACGGTACGCAAAAATGAAATTTTCACACTTTTATTGCCTATAGAGATAAATTTCTTGTGTTGAAATCTACTTATCTCATAGGAAAAAGTATAACAAAAGTTGAAATGTACATATTTCAATGAGAGCAGTGGAACTCTTTTTGGTCATCAAGTATTTTCTTGATGTTTGGAGTGTACGTTGTAGCCGCCATTCTGATGCAATTGTCCAAATGTTCATCAGTCAGTCTGTTCCTATATCGATTTGTTATGAATTTCATACTTAAAAAAGATGCTTCACACACAAGTAGGTAGAGCTGAACATAGCTTTCAACCTCAATGCATAAATCAATCAATTCATTTATTTCACGAACAAACATTATACAAAATAACAAAGTAATATATAAAAATGTGAAATAAAAGTGGACATCCCTAGGCATAAGCCCGATTGGGGTGTACTACTCCTAATAAAACAACTAAACATACTCAGAGAAGTAAGGCCGCTTCGCTCTATAAATATACTAGGCATAGTAAATTATAACAAAAAAATACATTTTTTTCTGCTACGGTAGCCCATCAGATGAAATAATACATTATGATAAATAAAAGGTATACAGAAATAAAACAAAAAATAGAAAATTTACAATGCAAAATGCAACTTGAATAATATTTGAATATTTCTGGGGACTTGAGGCCAAATATTGGTTGCCAAACCAAGCATTTCTGTGAGCTACCAAAAACTACCCCACGAGCTACCGGTAGCTCGCGATCGACTGTTTGGCGACCACTGGCATAGAGAGTATTCTCCCCATAAGGGCTTTCAACATACTTCCTTCCATATTATATTAAATTGAAAATGAAGTATCTTCATTATAAATTTGTTTATATTAATTTACCATAGAGAACATATTTTCAAAAGAATTGAACCATTCATATTTCAACAATGTTAACCGAATGTTACAAGATATATATGTGTAAAAACTTTGGATCTTCATATCTCAGAATGATAGTCTTGAGTTACAGCCCTTATTGCACCTACCGCCTCAATTATTGTATGAATCGGTAAAGAATATAGAATATTCAGATACTATTTCTAGATATGGGAACAGGATGATCAATTGGTTGCTTTTATTAACAATTCCAAAACCAAATTCTGACCCTCACTCATAGTAGTTATTCCAAGCAGGCTACACGTTGACATCTGTAAAATTATATGCTACCGGTAAAGTAAACGCTACATTTTGAAACAACAGCTTTCTTGAAAATGATTGAATTTGGTGAAATATTGTGTGTTTAATATCATTTCCTTGACATCCGGTTAGGCTACATTCGGATCACACCATCATCATATTAAACCATCTTGAGATGCTATTGTTCCATTCCGGAAGGGCCTGGAAAGCACTAAAGATAACACTAATGGAATTGGTTCCACCCATAGAATGCCTATCAGCATCTGAATTCATCAAAATTCACTCTCACAACTCCCATCTCTGTATTATAAAGATATAACTTCGTAACAAAATTATGTTTTCATTTTAAATCGAAAAATTTCTATAATTCATATTTCTAGTGCAAAAATGCGTACATTACACATCAATTCAACCAGAATTTCTATATGGCTCAAGTGTATTAATTAATTCCATAATCTCTTTTTTGTAATTAATCCATTCATTCATTATTTCTTACTTGATTCTTTTGACTCTACTATTTTAACTGTAATAAGACATTCTATCTTCTGGTTGTTTATCAATCAATTTATTCATTCATATTTCGTTTATTAATCCATTGTGTTTTACACAATTAATTGGGGGCTTGTTGGGTTTTTCTATTCTAGGCAATTGTAAGGTATCAATATTCTATGATCTCATTCTGGCTGTTTATCTGTTTCTAATCTGAAAAGTGGACTCAAATCAATTCAAGTGGATAGCATAACCTATAATTTTTATTCATTCATTACTCTACCTTCATTCTCTCTTTCTTCCTTCTTTCTCTCTTCCTTTTTCTTTTCTTTCTTTTCCCTTTTCCCCTTTCTTCTACCGGAATAATCTATGGATTTGGACTGAAAATTCTCAACTGTATTCACTTTTCTCTTCTTCCTTTTGCATAACCCCTTTTACGTACTTAAATTCGAAAGGAGTTCAAGTTTTCTCTTTTTTATTTTTATTATATTTATATATATATATATATATATATATATATATATATATATATATATATATATATATATATATATATATATATATATATATATTTAGTTTTTTTCTTGTTAATTTGTTTTCTAAGTTATTGTTTTCTTTTACTTTAGTTCATTGTTTATGATGTTGTTTTAGTTGTAACTTAGAATTGTATGGAGGGTTAAGTGTAAGAGAGGGCCGGCTGCGCCCTAACTTCGCCCTCCTAGGTTTTTAATAAAGGTAGCGATTCAATTCAATTCAATTCATTGTATTATCATTCATCCCATCATCATCACCCAGTCTTAAAATACTTCTAGAAAGTCGCCTTTGTAAAATAATAAATAAATATATCATTTATCCAGGTTCATAAATTCAATTATTTATTGATTGATTAGCTCACGCATCTACTCATTCTTCTATTTATTTCTATACTATTTTTTTTAACCATTCACATTATCAACTTGAAGGAACAGAAGGTTCTTGCTTGAATCTGAGAAGGTTTCAAAGTGTATTTGCAGCATCGTGAGACGAGAAAATAGAAGGAGGATATTTTTCAATGCTGTGAGTTCGGTGTAAATTGGAGAAGCGTTAAGACAGCTGACATGTTGCGGCTGTGTGTCAGTCGCCCCTCGCACTGTGGAGGAACCAAATCCTCATTTGTAAACTGGCGAGAAGGGATTTCATTTGCTAGCAGCCTACGTATCTCCCAAGGGATTTCGAACAGGTCCACACTAATAAATATTGATATGCTGGAGGAACCTTGGCTTGGCCCCTGGCTCGGCTGTCAGTCTACTGGTGTACTCCGGTTACTTTAACTCTGGTTAGTTTATTTTTTTGACCGCCGTTTAGTCCCGCGGCTAGTCCGGCGCCAGGCTGCTTGTCTCGGTCCCTCCTCCTCCCTCCACCCTTTAACGACCGTCAATCGGCCGATTACGCTAATCGCAGCACCCATGCGTTGCGTCGTCAGGCATTTAGCGAAACATATAATCACAACTCTTGACCCATCAATTCTTCACTGTCCTCAAAATAATGTTGAAATTCAACTAAGCGATGATTTTATGAGGTTGTAAATTAATGCTAATAGCTGTATTGATCGAGTGTTTTCTGTGAATTTCTTAATCAGTACAAGATCAAAATGCTAAGAAGTTTTTTGCCACCTGTAAGATTGAAATTTGAATAATAAGTTGCATTAATGAAGCATTAAGCTGCTTGTTGTGTGTATGGAATCTAGTTCTATGGATACGTCAATAGTAACTTAGTTACTCGTTTTCTAATGTATACTTTTTTACTTTCCTCGCCCTATTACCATAGGTAAGGAAAGTATTGCTTTCCCAAAAAATTAAGGTACCCCAAATTCAAGTTTTTATAAGTTTCAAGGTCCCCTGAGTCAAAAAACATGATTTTTTTCTATATATATAGTATAAGGTTACGTCCGATGAGCGATTTCGGGGGTTAGCAGTCCGCTGAGCGATCCATTGTTCAGAATAACAATAAGGATAGGCAGACGCTATGAATGGGAGGTCTTGGGTGTCATTAATCATCAGGGAAAGTGACAGAGGCAGGCCACAAACGTATGTGTATACTCGCAATACGATATTATATTGATGATTATTGAATCAGTACCTACCACCTTAGTAAAAAAGGAATCAGTAATAATTGTTAAGCAAAGATCGAATAGCTTTCTGCTTCGAACAGTTCAAATTCATCTTCATTATAGCCTATAATATATATAAATTTACAATTCCAACAAGTTCTAACAATAATCTACATTTCTTCAAGTGAATGAGTAACAATACTGCAAATAGATATAAGGTATAAAGTATATCACAGATATCAAGAAGATTTAAAATCAACTTCACATCTAAAGCAATCTACATTCACAAGCAATCACAAATTTTAATTTCATGCCAATCTACAATAGTTCGTACAGTATATAAAAGCGAAATACCGTGAATAATTTATCCTCTAATGGATTTATCTCTTACCGAATTTGAAATGTTCTATCCCAAAAATTTAAACTTTAGGCGCTCATATCTCAAAAAGAGACCACTCTTACAAGAGATCGGAAAAAATGTTTTCCTAAGAAAACTTTTTCATTTTGATAGCTTCATGATTTACAAATCGAAAAACTTTGAATATATCACCAGTAGAAAGTTTATTTTCAGCCTTTGCACAGGAGTTTTTTTACCATCCCAAATCGATTTTTTCAAATATCACCAGTAAAATTTTAGTCAGTTGCACAGACTTTTGAGAACAGTTTGTAAACTTGATAACAGTTCATTGGATAAAATTATTATTTAACAACAAATGATTCGTTTTTATAGAAGGTGGTGGGTTCTGAAGTTCTGATTCAATCATTATCATCAATATATCATATTGCGAGTATACACACGACACTACCCATGTAGCCTTCCTCTGTCACAGTTCCTGATGATTCAATGACACCCAAGTCCTCCCATTCATAGCGTCTGCCTATCCTTATTGTTATTCTGAACAATAGATCGCTCAGTGGACTATTTTTTGCTGAATCGCTCATCGGACGACACCATAGTATAACATTTTGAGGAAATTATGTCGTCTCTAGTACTGGAATAACCTTTTCACATTCAACGATTGATATTCAATCTATTTGTGTAAGGGATGACAATATTCACAAATCATAATACTGTACTCAAGTTATTGAGAATGTTTAAACTGCAGACTTTTTTATTAACATAAGGTAGTCTTACTTTTGGAGGGTTTTATTCCACAGCAGAATCCTCCCTTTATTAATCATCATCCTCTCAACTGATAGCAAAAAACAACATCGATTATCTAAATTTATTTTCCACACTTCCAAAAGTTAACACAGAAAATAAAACAACATAGATTATGTACAATATTTATACTCCACACTTCCATAAGTTAACATAGAAAATAAAACAATATAGAATATTTACAATTTACACCTAACACTTCTATAAGTTAACATTTCACTTCTCAATTTGCTCTATTTTTCACGATATTCCCTATCATAATAATGCCTATTCACCTTCTCAGATCTCCTATCTGGTAATTACAGATTTACAATTTCTTATATCATTTCCAACCATAATCTTTACCAAGTAGTTCATTTTTATTTCATTTTCCCACATCTCCATAGCTGACTAACGCCCAATTTCAACAAAACAAAACTTTGTTTCAGAGACAGTGTTGATTCTGAACCAGTATAAAGGTGCGTACAGACTTATGCGCCAAGAACACGCGCATTTCACTTTTCATCAGCTTATGCTATTCTTATTATGTGTATTGTAAAGAAGCAGTGAGATACAGATATAAATAAGCTTATAGTTCGCACAAAATTACTTCTGACTTGGAGGAATATGCGGCCCAGATTAATATACAGTGATTAATAGAGTTAAAGGTAGAAGCGCAGTTGCCAATTTGTCAGTCGTCTGACTGCCTGCAGACAGGAAACTTCGCATGTGTAGCATGCGCACATGAACAGTCACTTGGAGTTGGAGAACGTTGGCCGCTTCAAAACGGCAACATCGCGCCTCTGTATCCTTCCCACTGTATGCTTTCTCTGCTGCGCATGTTCATCCCAAGTAAGAAGTAATTTTGTACAGAGTATAAGATCAGCTGATGAAAAGTGAAGCTGGGTGGTTATTTTGCATAAGTCTGTACGCACCTATACAAAACAAATTTAAAATCACTTTTTGTGTAGTTGAGAACTTTCTATTGTGGTAATTATTCATATTAAATAAAAAGACTAAGAAATTGTCTACATTTTTTTTTGAAAAAACTACAGATTTTACTGCTGTGGGTAGATGACACAAGTTGATAAGTCACATTTTTGACCATATTGAGTTATGCATATGGTTGTTTTCAGAAAAATTAGATCTATAAGATGGTATAACTAGATATGTTGTATCTCTGTAAATAGCTGAGATAAAGGCCTTGCTCAAGCCTGATAGAGCATTTTCTTCCAATCCCTAAGTTAAAAAGTAAATTCGTATGGCTATGTTGGTGGGAGTCCCTTGCGGGAAGGTCCCACCGCCTGAATATATAATTTGAGCCGTCAATGGGCCTTACGACTGTCATACTTCAGCCGGGACCGACAGTTTAACGTGCTCATCCGATAACACGGGAGTGATCTGGTTAAAAAACTTTCGGTTGTGAGTGGGTTCGAACCCGGGATCTCTATGCTGCTACGCAAGCTCTCTATCCACTAGACCACGGATCACTCCATCCCTAAGTTGACAAATATTGATAAGTACAAATGTCTCAACACTCTTCTACCGGTTTGTATTATAATCCAATTATCAAAAGATAGCAAAATTTGATAAGTGTATGTACTGGTAGGCTATTATAAAATCTGAAAATTAATAACCTACATTGAGAACTACATAACCCATACAACTTTGCAAACAGTTCAAGTTTGGTTAACTTGATCAATACTTGTAAATAATATCAATTAATTCTTAAAAAATATATTCAAATTTCTAAATAATCGATTTTTAAGATACTTCCAATACTGCTGTTACATTGTGATTTGAAACATTTGGCAGGTGGCAAAACATGATATCTCTGACATCACTTGCAAAAATTCTCAATAGTTAATTTAAATAAATGTTTTATTCCTTGATATTTTATATTTAAATAGTCAAAGATCAGCTGATTATATTAGTGTAAAATGGGTAAGAAAAAATATGATAAATAATTTTTGCAGCTATGCCAAACTTTCAAATTGCTCTCCTGAAAAGTTTACAAATCATGACTTATCAGCTTGTGTCATGTACCCACAGATTGATAGTTAGAAAGACCGGTTTCGGTTGTTAGACCATTGTCAATTTCTGATAAATCTAAAATCAGCTGACTAGACTCGACTGCCGTACAATCCTAGTTTTCGTTTTTGGTGAAATCAGGCCTTATAGGAATCTGTCTTTCATGGTCGTTTTACTCCAGAATACAAGAACTCAGCCATCAGTGCATCGGTGGTTATAAGATTCTCAAACTCAAGAATCAAAGGAAGTCTTCTACGGCAAGTTGTATCGTAGCATTTTTTGTGTAGTTGAGAAGTTGATATTGTGGTACCGAAACCGTTCTAATTATCAATTAATTAATTAATTAACAATTTCGTAGCATTTTTTGTGTAGTTGAGAGGTTGATTAGTGGTAATTTCATATTGAATGAAAAAGTCTAAGAAATTGTCAAAAACCTCTGATTTATTGATAATTAGAAAGACCGGTTTCGGTAATTACACCATTGTCAATCTCTGATAAACTCATTGTCTCTATCTGATGAACTCTATCAGAGATTGACAATGGTGTAATAACCGAAACCGGTCTTTCTAATTATCAATTAATTAACAATTTCGTAGCATTTTTTTGTAGTTGAGAAGTTGATTAGTGGTAATTATTCATATTGAATGAAAAAGTCTAAGAAATTGTCAAAAAACCACTGATTTATTGATAATTAGAAAGACCGGTTTCGGTTATTACACCATTGTCAATCTCTGATGGAGTTTATCAGATAGAGACAATGAGTTTATCAGAGATTGACAATGGTGTAATAACCGAAACCGGTCTTTCTAATTATCAATAAATCTGTGGTTTTTGACAATTTCTTAGTCTTTTTATTCAATATGAATATTACCACAATAGCACTTCTCAACTACACAAAAGCGATTTTAACCCAGATATGCCTGAATTATTTTTTTCGATTTTTTTTTAATTTTCATGTAACCCTCTTTGTTATAGGTCATACAACACATATTCATAGTTTTTCAACTTGCAAATATGTTAACCTTGACAAAAACAGGCGTCCTATATATAGGTCAGTAGGAACATGGGGGTTAAATTTGTTTTGTATAGGTGCGTACAGACTTATGCAAAATAACCACCCGGCTTCACTTTTCATCAGCTGATCTTATACTCTGTACAAAATTACTTCTTACTTGGGATGAACATCAGTGGTATGAACATAATAAATCAGTGGTTTTTTGACAATTTCTTAGTCTTTTTCATTCAATATCGTAGCATTCATACAAAAACACATCTAGCAGTGGACAAGGGATATATTGTAGCATCTACACATACAGCATAGTTCTGTTTTGTATCGTAGCATATACAAAAATACATGTGGCAGTGGACAGTGGACAAGGGAGGACATTCTCAGCATTTGGTTTTGGGGATAATCCGTGTGAACTTTTGTATTGGCACGTTTTTCATAGTGAGGGCAGACAGTGCGTCTCACCTGTGAGGTGTCCCCCCCCTCAATGCTGGAGCTTAGCGAGCCCATTGTGATGGTAATGCTGCTGGGTCTCCAGTCGGCGCCAAACTCTCCATTTACGGCTCAAAAACGAACACAGCAGCACAGCCCGGTTCTTTCTATTCTCCAGCATAAATACCTACCTAAAAGAAACCCACTTCTTCTTTCGCTCCTTCTCCTTCTCATCCTCATCTTCCTTCTCTTTATCCTTTTATTCCCCCTTATCCTCCTCCTTTTGTCGGCTTTTTCCTCTTCTTCTCATTCTCGTCGTTTTATTCTCCTTCTTTCGTAATCGTATTTTTCTTATTTTTGATCGTCTTTTTCTTCTTTTTCCCTTCTCCTCCTCCCCTCCTTTTTTAGTTCTTTTCTTCTTGTTCTTGTTCTCCTTCTTGTTCTTCTTCTTCTTCTTCTTGTTCTTCTTGTTCTTCTTGTTCTTCTTGTTCTTCTTCTTCTTCTTCTTCTTCTTCTTCTTCTTCTTCTTCTTCTTCTTCTTCTTCTTCTTCTTCTTCTACTTCTTCTTCTTCTTCTTCTTCTTCTTTTCTCCTTCTCCTCGTCCTCCTCATCATCATCATCATCCTCCTCCTCCTCCTCCTCCTCATCATCATCCTCCTCCTCCTCTTCCTCCTCCTCCTGCTCCTCCTCCTATTCCTCCTCCTCCTTCTCCTCCTGCTCCTCCTATTTTCGTCCTCTTCTTCTCCTCTCCAACACCTGCCCTGGTATTTTTCTTCTTCTCATACTCCTGTCTTTGTTTTCTTCTCCTTATTCTTCTCATAATCCTGTCTGTGTCTCCTGTACTTGTCTCCTTCTCCTTATCCCTTATCTCTTCCTCCTCTTATCTTTGTCTTCTCATTATCCGTCTTCTTCTTCTTCTTCTTCTTCTCCTTTAATTCTTTCCTTCCTTTATCCTTTTATTCCCCTTCATCCTCCTCCTTTTCTCGGCTTTTTCCTCTTTTTCTCATTCTCGTCGTTCTGTTCTCCTTACCCTTCTTTTGTAATCGTAGTTTTATTCTTGGTGATCGTCTTTTTTTCCGGTGTCTCCTCCTCCTCTCCCTCCTCCTCCTCCTCTTGTCTTTGCTTTTTATTGTCCTTATCCTCCTAATCCTGTGTTTGTCCTCGTCTTTTTCACCTCTTCATTCTTCTTGACCTTCTGTCTTTTTCTTCAACGTCTTCTCCACTTCTTTATCTCCTTCATCCACTTCTGACTTTATCTTCATCTTCATCTTCTGCTTCTTCTGCTTCTTCTTCGTCTTCTGCTTTTTCTGGTTCTGAAGTAGGAAAAGAAAAGGGTAAAAAAGTAAGCAGAATGAGTAGGTGAAGAAGCAGATGATATCGGAGACTGGAGAAAGAGAAGAAGAAGAAGAGGACGAAGACTGCAGAAAGGGGATGTAGGCGAGAAGGAGAAAAAAGTGTAGAAGAAGACAGAAGTATGAGAAGAAGGATAAGATAAAATGAGAAGGAGAAAAAGAAAAAAAGGAAAAGGGAAAGGATTAGGAGGGAAAGAAGAAGGATTAGAAGTAATAGAAAAAGGAGCAGAAGATGAAGAAGCAGAGGAAGAAGAGGACGAAGACAGGAGGTGGTTTCCCCTGTTTCTTCTTCTTCTTCTTCCGTCTCTGTCTTCTTATTCTTATTCTCCTTCTCTAGTCTTCGTCTTCATCTTCTTTTGCTTCTTTTCTTCTACTTCTGCTCTCTTCTTCTTCTTCCCCTCCTTTTCCTTCTTGTCTTTCTCCTTTCCTTCTCCTTCCACTCATTCTTCCTTCTCCCCTGATTCATCTTCTTATTCTTACTCTCCTTTTCTAGTCTTCGTTTTCATCTTCTTTAGCTTATTTTCCTTCTCCTTCTGCTCTCTTCTTCTTTGCCTCTTTTCCTTCTTGTCTTTCCACTTTCCTTCTCCTTCCACTCATTCTTCCCTTCTCCACCTCCTGTCTTTTATTCTTCTCCTTTTTAAAAATCTCAGCCAGAAGCCCTTTCTTTCGACGGTGGTCTCTTCCCTAACCGCGTCGCTTGGCCCTGCCACCGCAACTAATTCCTTCCTTTTTAAACCTTCTTAAAATACCTTGTATGCCCATCAATTTTAAGATTTTCTTCGTAAGGCGACGCGTTACTTGAATGTGTTTTCTTCATCCTGTGGCCGAATGTTTAATAGCCTGCCATGTTTCATTTTTTCGAAGGTGGAGTTGTAATTTGTTGCTTTGTGACGTGGGCTGGAATGATGTACAGTATCCTGATAATTCCACAATTTATAATTGTGAATTTTTTTGTATTGTTTTAATGAATCATCCTCTATGGACCGGAGTTAGGACAAAAATGTCTTCTTTATATTGTAGCTCATGATCAACTTCGTCATTTTTCAATGGATTGAAAATAATTTATTACTGTATTCATTATTGATGAACGTATTACTATAGTGAGGTCCACGGCAGTGTTTGTTTAGCAATGGTATTGCTATCCTTGTCTATCATTCAACAAAGCGGATAGCGCTATCTCTTTCTCGCTTTGCTCTGTTGCCAGATCGTATTTTAACAATGTAGAATTAATAATTAATTGACAAAATATTTCATCTTAACTATGAAAATTCATTATGAAATTATTGAAAAGTATAGCCTAATTTCTTACTTAATAATATATAATTGATTATTTCAAACGAGAATGAACAGTTAATACTACATAAATGAACCTGTATCAGCTACCGTTTATTGAAGGCATTGACATGACAGATGATTGGCAACGTTGTTCTATCTTTCTCCACTGCCATTATAACGTGGACCTCACTATAGTATTCAAAGTACATTCTATTCTGCCGGCTTTTGAATGCTTTTGAAACTAGAAGTTAGCATACGTTTTATAAATGTGAAAATATGAGTAATACATAGAATATTTCTATATTATCTGATCTTGAGTAGGTCTAGTCTACTTTCTGAAAAGAAGTCATAAGCGTTGAATAAAGAAACCACTATGCCTTTCATAATAGTTTGAATTATAAGTATACTAGCTAACCCGGCGATCTTCTTACCGCCAAAAAGTCAATGTATCTCATGTCACACTTGACTTTATTTTGTGAATCATGAAATTTATCTGACAATCAATATTTTCATTTACATCTCAATACGGACTTCCAATGTGCTTAGTCATGCAGTATTTATTATTCCGAAAACATATTCTTCTTAATCAATTGGTAGTAATATCTATCAGTAAAGTGTTGAATTAGAAAAAGTAGATAGGTTAAATCAGCGTTTCAAAGATGAATCTAATGTTTTCATAGCTGTTGATTGTCATAGATAGTCCAGGAAATATGCGATGTACGATGATTTACACATAATTCCATATTCTTTCCATCTTCCATTTTAGGATGAATATAAGCTAAGCTAAATTCGAAAAAAAATATTTGGTCTGTCATTCTTCAGTAATTAATGAATGCAATATGAACAACTTTATTTCATGAGATGAATAATTTTTTCCCAACATTTTCTACAGCTGGTACCAATCAACTACACTAACTTCAACTCTAAACTACCGTTTTAATACCAGTACACAATTTATCACAGGGTGACATGTTTATTATACAGCTGATAACTATAGATGCTAAATCATAGGTAGCCGCTCGGCCGAAAATTTCGAAAACAGGTCTGTAAAATTGATTAATAAATACTTATTATTAGCCCCCCTATTAAAATTTCTGGTCAGAAACCATCCCCAATATTCACACAACATATTCCCAAAGTCTCATGCCGTTCTGTCAAGTAGTTTTCGAGTCTATAGGGAACAAACAAACTTACACACAAACAGACATTCATTTTTATATATAGAGATTGCTATATTGTGTAGAATGTGGTTTAAATGATGAATTTTCATGAAAAGTTTTATCTCATGCCATTGTAAGCTAGAAAATAATGATAGTATTTTTTCCATCTTCTCTCAGCATTTTCCCTGTTCTGAATACATTTCTCATGCTCAACAATAAATTTTCCCTTTGATAAATTACAGGCAAACTATGTAAACATCTATAAACCTTTTGTTCTCAATAACAGAGCTATTGTTGAATTCCTGATGATTTAGCTTTAATCAACATAAACGATGAAACATGATATAATTACTATTCTGCTAATAATGTATTTATCATCAGATCAAGTTTACCTATATCGAATCCAAACTCAATGGAAACGTTGTGAAAATTCCTCTACCTTCAACTTGTCATCTTATTTTAATTATATATTTATGTCATCTTATTTTCATCTTATGGCAAGTGGAAATTTATTTTATTATACAAGTGGAAATTTCGTATTGGACAAATATGCTCTAATTAAATGATATTGATTGAGAAAAACACTTGGACTTGATAGATTCTACATTAAAGCGTTTTTTTTTATTACGTTTCCACAACATTTACTAATATTTCTTTTGTGTTTATAAATTCTTATTTCCGTATATAAGCTACAGTGTACAGTTTAATAGATTCTTTTATAATGCAAATTTTTCAATGCTATACTATGAATTTATTATTTACATACAGTACAGTAGTGGGGTCCCCACGGTTGAAAAAATTAATCAATTTTTGAATGAAATATTTCTGGAAGACTATCTCAGTTTGGGGCAGTTTTGTTTTTTATGAAAGTTTGAAACACATCTTGAGAATGCGTTCGTACATTAAAGTTAAATCATCATGAACGATATGCTTTCTAAACATTTTTGTAGCATACTAACTCAATCCCTACTGCTTCAGTATTTACAGCGTGGAGGCTCTAGTAAATAAATGTTCTCATTGAAATTCCTCACTGATGTTCATGTTTATGCTGTCGATTGAAGCCTATTAGACACCCTCCTTTCATTCTAATTGGCTGACAAACCTTATTGAGTACTTCCTTATCATGAGACAGATTTCTTAATAGGTCCTTCTCTGAAGAGGCTCAGTATTAATAGCGCTTGCTTGGTCTTTAGTTTCAAATGGAGAAGGGTACCTACTTGAGGTTTTTTAATCCACTAAAATATAATGAGTTAATTTATCTTTCCTAATTGAATATTTGAGTAATTATCTAATAAACATGTATTTATCACTGTTCACACAATTAAGCTACATTCCCATATATCAGTATCAGTATTCGTGCCCGGTACAGTGAAAATATAATTCCCATGTGTTCTAATAGGATTATTCCCACTCAGCCCGGCCGAGTGTGAATAGTCCCATTAGAATTTATGGGAATAATATTCTCACTGTAGCCCACTGTTCACGTTCACTTCTCTGATTTGAGGTAATCCGCCTTTATTCTATCACTAGTTAAAATATCGGGTCAACGAGCTTCGCTCGTTATTTATTTATTTATTGAATTTTGATAAACCGAACACAATTCTTTAAAATGATTGGGGAAGTACTAACAGGCACAGCCCAAAACTGTTTCTTTCCCAAATTTTGATTTATACACTATAAATAGTGCAGAAAGTAGGTTATGTTCCATACACTTGAATTCAGGTTCAATTTTCTGTTCAAACATTTGAAAACCAAAAATTTACAATTTAGATTATATACTAAATTAATTGCTCTAGAACATGGGTTTCCCATAGTTGAGTAGGTTAATTTCCGAAAAATTGCAATTTATTTATATTTGTAGTAAATTTCATATACTGTATTTTTGAATATTATGTACATTTTATTGATTAGATTGTTTATTTGTATAATGGAAATACAAACCAAATTGAATAATAAAATAACACTCACTAATCACTTGAAATTGTCAAATAATGATCAACTTTGAAAATTATGATATACTCTAGTTTAGGAGGATTATCATGTCATGTCAACAAATTAGATTATGTTGATCAAATCGATTAAATTGTCTAGCTAGATAAAATTTCTCGCTGATTGATTATGATTACACAGCTGGAAATAATTCTGTCTTCTCCCACACAGGCACACGCATCTTCTGTTATCGAGAGACGACGAAATTATCATCTGTTTTCCAAGGATGAATTATCCTTCTAATGTCGTTCAGCGAGTTTTCCAAAGAATGAGACCTAGTGCAATCGAATCTTTATATCATAAACCTACTATGTTCCAAATTTCGTAAAAATCGTTAGAGCCGTTTTCGAGATCCGTAAAACATAAATAACCAGATATAAAAATAGCCAGATATAAAAATAACCAGATATATAAATACAGAAATTGCTCGCTTAATATAATAGGATATACTGCTGATATTGTATTTTTCCCCTTAGGGCTACTCTTGAATATAAATAAGAATAGAAAATAGATTTCTATTTTTATTTATACAGCAGATATTTATTTAGTGGCGTAAATACCAGTTGGAAGGCTAGGATCCTTCATTCTCCTACTTGCTCTGTTTCAACAATCAGACTGGACGGTATTCAGAAGTATTATTTGAAAAGTTTGTACAATATAAACTAGTGATTAGATAATCGCCGTTCTATTGTTGGAAGGGTGGCTGCTTGAAGTCAGCTCCGCTAGCAGAAAGATGTGAGCTTCAAAATATCATTTCCCTGTGGTTAGGGATTCACTTGAAACTATAGGTTCATTCATCCAGAGTATTGTAGTATTTTTCATTTATTAAAGTCTACTACAACAAGACTAAGAAAGGCATTTGACCGTGATGTGTGAAGGGCTCTTGTGCGTGAGGCTAAAGCTCACATCGAGCTGTAAAGCCAGAAGAAGACAACAAGACTATGTGTAACCTTATCTAAATTTGGGAGAGGAATAGCACAAGGTTACCTTATTTTTTTTCTCCCTATCATTTTAATGATTTACTTATTGTATGAATGAATAAATACAAATTATTACTGTAGTATTCTTTCACATCTATAGTAACTAGTGTAGCGTGCTCTGTTACTCATATTTCTCTGTATCCATCTATCATCATCTGCATAAATGTAAAATTGCCATCTAATCTGAAAATGAAAAATTCTAATCTAGAAATTAAGAAATCTTAAGAAATCCTTTCCATTATTCCCTCACAAAAATTGGCGTCGTTCAAGCATTATCCTTCACATTGCTCTGAGGATGCACTAGATTTAATGAATAACACATTTTATTTCCACCACAAAAAAATAACATTCATAAAGATTCTTCAAGAAATTAACTTACCACTACATCAAGTAAGTGTGTCCAGGTTGAAACTAAGCTAGTAATTCAAACACAAAATGCTCACCACAACACATGGTGTGTGGTATTGATTGTAGTGGACATATTCGTTGTGAAAAATATGGAGAAATCCGTATTAATGGTGTTTTGAAACCAGTAATAATTATAGCCAGCTTCAC
Source organism: Nilaparvata lugens (assembly GCF_014356525.2). Classification (NCBI taxonomy): domain Eukaryota; kingdom Metazoa; phylum Arthropoda; class Insecta; order Hemiptera; family Delphacidae; genus Nilaparvata; species Nilaparvata lugens. Next base: position 89,185,181 of record NC_052504.1, read on the forward strand.
CGCATTGTATTGTGCAAGTACAACGCTGAGATATTATGTGGTTTGTGTAGTCCGTCTGGCGTCCAGTGTCATCATAGAGTAATTTTAGCCTCTGTGGTCTATCTGTTCTGACTGACCGCAACGTTCTCAGTTTGATTCCCGGTCTGGATTAGGGTTCCTAAACCTCGACACCTTGTAAATCTGGTCCATAATGGAAATAATAAAATAATCTGATATTGTAGCTGCAAAATTCATCTAGCTCAGGGAAACTGACCACAGAAATTGATTTAATCAATTTATTCCCATATTGATATTATTTTTATCGGTCTTCAGAGTTTAAAGTATTGATTTCGAGAATTTGTGGGAGATTTAATTGAGTACAGCACAACAAAAATTGTTGATTTTCATCTTGTATTTTATCGTATAGCTTTATTGGATGAATTTTACAAAAAATAATTCCTGGGTGGCGTAGATATTCAGAATTGAAAATAAAATTAACACATTCCATGCAAAATTGAAATGTTTTATTCCTCAATCACACCACTATTTTTCTTATTAAAACAAATCGTTCGTTTGCTCTCCATTTAAGGCTTTTAAATGTTGGCTGATTTTGAACAAACTTTATTGATTCAGTATTTTTATTTATCTAATGAATGATACAAAAAACACAATTACGTGTTTCAATTGTGTAATTTCAAAACTTGAGTAAGAATAGAAAACAAATTTCTCTTGAAAAAATGAATAGTAATGAAATTTTGTTAATTTTGAGACACGCATACTATTTACTACTTATTACTAGGTAAACTACGAGCTACATACTACAATACTAATACTAATTAGAAGCTAGGTCTATGTTGATTTCCAACTTCCAATAGGAGAAGGAACCCCCCCCCAAAAAAAAGGTCTATGTAGTATAGGCCAACTAAAACATAAACTATTTTCTGAACCATTTTAATGAATTAAAATTCGGGGGAGGTACAGTTTTGGGCTGTGCCTGTTGTCCTCCACCAAATTATTTGAAAAAATAATTGTGTATCATTGAATCAAAAGAATAAAGAACTGCAGTACTACCAATTATTTCTATCCTCATATCGGGTTCCTTCATTCGCTTAAAATAAATCTAAATTGAAATTTTGCATGGAACAAAATTGAAAACAATTTCCATGGAATTTTCAAAATTCATGAGTCTGTGTTCCATTTTTATTTTGCATCAACTTACTAAACCTTGTCATATATAGACTTAACCTATTTCGGACTATGTGTTATTGAATGAGCAAAGCGAATTATATGTTTCAAGTCAATCGGCGTTTGTCTGTTTGTTTTTTTGTACCGCAGTTACAGTCCGATTTGGATAAAATTTGATATACAAGTACTTTGAAACAAGGCGCAGAAACGTATTTATTTAATTTTTTTATTCATCCCCGTTTGAAGATGGCGGCCCTTTATTCGGAAATTTTACCCTAAAAATCAACCTAAATTTTCTATAATTTATCAGATCAGGTTCAAATTGGGCTCATTCTTCTCAGCGCTTCAAAGCGGTATTATTTAATGTATTACATGTTGAAAATTTTCTAATTTTTGGAATTCGATTTTTTTAAGTCCCAATCCAAGTTTCAGATTTTTTATCTTTTCAACCGTGCTTCCGAGCTCAAAAGTGTAGAAGACCTTTATTTTTCAGCGCTCCAAGGTGGTCTTATTTCATATATCACATGTTCAAATTAAAAAAAAATTAGAATTCGATAATTCCCCCCCCCCCACCAAAAGTCCCAAATTTCAAGTTTCAGACTCTTATCTCTTTAGCCGTGCATCCTAGCTCAATAGTGTAGGAAACTTTTACTTCCCAGCGCTCCAAGGCGGTCTTATTTTATACATCACATGTTGACAATTTTTCATAATTCAATCATTTCTATCCCCCCCCCCCACCAAGACCCACATTCCAAGTTTCAGATTTTTTATCTCTTAAACCGTGCATCCTCGAAAAATGTAAAGAACTTCTATTTCTCAGCGTCCTCCACCGATCCTATTGCATTTATAGTTAGTAGTGATTTTAGTGAATGTAGCGAATTCTACTGTTCTCTGAACTACTAGTCTAAATTTGGGAGAGGAATAGCACAAGGTTACCTTATTTTTCCTCTCCCTGTCATTTTGATAATGTACTTATTGTATGAATCAATAAAGAATGAATGAATGAATGATTTTTTTATTTTGTATTGTACCAACTGTAAACCTCATGAAATGTATTTAATCTTATTAAATTTATTCATAAAAACAATCATTTATTAAATTTTTGTTTTCTCGTTTGCAGTTGTTGGCGACATTGGCAGTGGCAAAGGCGGCGGAGGCGGGGTCGCCGAAGGGGGCGGGGGCGGAGCCAAGCGGGAGCCGCTGGTGTGCTACTGCGAGGGCCACTGCCCCAACCCGGAAGTGTACAACGGCACGTGTGAGGCGCGCGAAGGCTCGCAGTGCTTCAGTGCCGTAGAGGAGGTCTACAACTCGGACACCAGGACGTACGAGCCCGAACGCACCTATGGATGTTTGCCGCCTGACGAACAGGGTCTCATGCAGGTAACACAAACAAATTAATTAATTTTAGTCCGTACAAAATTACTTTGAAAATATAGGTTTGAATGCTGGAGGTACGCTGCTTACTAGAATGGCACAGTGCCTAGCATATGCAGGTAACACAGCATATGCAGGTACATGCAGGTAACACAAACAAATTAATTAATTTTAGTCCGTAGAAAATTACTTTGGAAATATAGGTTTGAATGTTGGAGGTACGCTGCTCAATAGAATGACACAGTGCCTAGCATATGCAGATGATGTAGACATCTTAGCCCGAAGGGAGGAGGATCTGATTGAAAGTTTCAGAAAATTGGAGGAAGAGTAAAAAAAGCAGGTTTGGCAGTCAATGGAAGTAAGACTGTGTACATGAGGATGACTAGAGACCAGATACCTGAAGAGCTCGCACTGGAAGAGCTCACTAACAAAAATAAAAATTAAAGAGAGATTGAAAGCTGGAAATAGGGCGTACTTCAGTCTACAGAAAATTCTTGGATCAAGGCTGTTAAGCTGGAGCAGTAGAATTAAAATGTATAGAGCAGTGCTGCGTCCAGTGGTGATGTATTCAACTTTTGAAACATGGGTGTTTTTACTTTGTTATTATCTTACTATCTATTCATATATGGAGAGATTGTTTCTGTATGGAGAAATGCTATAGTGAGGACCAAGTTATAATGGCAGTGGAGCAAAAAGATGTGAGAAAAGCGTTGCCAATTCTCTCCCTTGCCACTGCCTTCTATAGAGGATAATATCTGTGCATATGACGTAATAATAACTGTTTATTCTCGTTCAAAATAGTCTTCTTCTTCTTCATGTACCGTCTCCATGGCGGAGGTTGGCTATCATGTATAGTAAAATATATTTCAAAATAGTAAATTATATTTTATTCGTCAAGAAAATAAATATTCTTCAATCATCAAATAATAATAAATTTGATATTTTTCAATAAGTTGTGATAAGATGCTGTTGAATCGATGGGAGAGGAAGATCCTAAGAAGAATTTATGGGCCAGTGCTAGAGGCTGACAGGTGGCGACTCAGAAAAAATTATGAGCTCTATAATCTGTATGGGCAACCGAGCATTGTTACTGAAATTAGAAGAGCAAGAATTCGTTGGCTGGGCCATGTGGAACGAATGCCGGAAACCCGTACAGCACGTATGTCTCTGTATCAGCAACCAGGGGGACAGAGAAAGCGAGGCCGACCACGCAAGAGATGATTGGACGACGTGGAGGCAGATGGAGACATAAGAAGATGGAGACAGCGAGCACAGAACAGAGATTCATGGAAAAGGCTTGTGGAGGAGGCCAAGGCTCTTCAAGGGCCGTAGAGTCAATGAGTAGGAGAAATAGTTGCAAAATTACTTTTGACTTGGAGGGATATGCACAGCAGAGAAAGGTAGGGATACAGTGACGGCGATGTTGCCGTTCTAAAGCTGCCAGCGCTCTCTAATTTCCTGTGAGTGTTTAAGCGCAATGAACCAAATGAGTGTGAAACTAGCCTAAAACTTAGCCAACAGTAGTCAACAGTAATCGGCATGAGTTCACTAAAAAAGGCTTGAAATTTTGATCTTAAACTACCTATACCATGGGATATCCTCCTGTGCTATCTTTTCTCTGTGCTAGTACCCTTGTAATATTCAAAACTTTAACTATTTGTATTGTTTTTCAGTGCAAAGGCTACCTGCCACCGCACCAAGTGGGCAAGTCGATAGAGTGCTGCAACTCGGGGAACCAGTGCAACAAGAGCCTGAAGCCAATGTACCATCCTCGCAGCACTGTACCTCCGCCTCCCTCCTTCATCTTCAAGGAGGCCCTTCCCTTCGTGCTCCTCATCTCTGTCACTCTACTCTTCTTCATAGTCTTCCTCTTAATCATCTCTTTTTTCTACTTCAGGTCAGTCCTCACTTTAAACCAAGGTATATAGAAACAGGTCAAGACACCCGTGTTCCTCATGGAGCGGCCATTTTGTGTGTTTTTTTTGGCGGCACATTCCAAAATCCAATCTAATTCAAACAATTTGATTGTATTTTATTTATTCTTTATTGTTGTAGGGTTACCCCGTAACTGCCCACTGTGTCCATGTGGACACAGCTGCAAGGCTTTACATTTTTAATTATGGGAAATTTTGTATTCAATTTTTACGGTTGGCACACATGTCACTGCATTCTTATAGACATGGTCTATGATTGCACATGTGAAATTCTACCATATCTTGTTCCAGTAACTTTTAATTCCAGTTTGAATTTTGTGCTTCACAAAAATAGAAGAATCCATGGACATTGATCATATTTATGAGTTGAAAATAGACATTAACACAAAAAACAAGACAAAATAGATAAGACAATTTCAATAGGTTATGTATACTTATGACTACATAGCTATAATACATATTATCTACTTATATTAACACTTAGTACATCAAAGTTTTTGTAGGAAAAAAAAGAAAATATTAAGTGTATGAATGTAAGCCCCACGAAAGCAGAGCTTGTGTGTGGGAAGTTTCAATAATATGAGACGTTGTGGTATTTTTCCATATTTTTTTTTAAAGAATAAGACTTGATGTTGTCTATAGTGGTAGATACAGTGGTATTGACAAAATCACAACGTCTTATTATTTCAATAATATATATTCATTATAATATAAATATTGTTTGAATTATTCAAACAACTTATTCATAACAAATCGTGCATTATGCATTTTAAAAACAATATTCTGGTTCAGATGATATCTCTATTTGGGTTTTCGATTCTTTAATAATGAAATTTCAGTAATGAGTGGTCCAATTATTATTGTTCTTATTCTTCTAACAGAAGTTATGATTGCATTGGGACAAGACAGAAAAATGCGAGGCTAACCTCAAAAAGAGTTGAAATGTTTCCAATTTACAATTCAAAGCCGAGCAATATCCCATTGAAAAAAATACTAATAACACGTCATGTTATGCTTAATCTACAATGATAACAGCCGATAAACAAATATGAAAATTAGTGAACTAGAATAACACAAGGCGATTTTGTAATGCATCACGGGATCGTGTCTTAACCAGTTTCTACACTTCTTGTTTAAACTAAGTTATCGGCCGTAAACTGATAGATTAACAAACTCTTTCTGATTATTTAGTTGGGTCCAGGGTAGTCTAGAGACAGGACTTTGTATTCACTATATAGGACGTCCTGCTTTAGTTATTTATTCAGTGATACACGAGACACGATTCATTAAAACAATCGGGGAAGGACCAACGGGCACAGCCCAAAACTGTTCCTTTCCCGAATTTTAATTCATACACTAGTGAAAAAAGCTGGTTATGCTTCTTTCACTATTGAGTTTGAGTCCAATTCTCGGTGCAAACACTTGTAAACAAGGGTCTCAGGGGGAGAGTATCAGTTCCTCACGATCTCAGTTTATCACATATCTATTTTGACCATTCCGTGAAAAACTGAAACAAGTGTGTGATCGCGACCAAATAGAACGAATACCGACCGGTAACGGTCACCGTAATTATGAGTTCACGGTAACGGTGTACTAATAATAAAAAATATAAGAAACATAACCTGAAAGTAAATGTTCATTGATGTTTCAAATGTAAAAGGATAGGTTAATAGGTTACGTTTTGACTTCCAAATTGCAATATGCTGGTTTTATTCAAAGTGTTTTGATGAATTTGTTTATGATGAAACACAGTCACACTCGTATCTGCTCCAGGTACACTGCTCAGTAACCGTTATCATAGAATGGAACTGGTCTAACGAAAACTGCGCATACGTATTTCGTTGTATTTGGCATAGATTCCCTTGTTTTACAGTACTTGTAAAATATTGAGCTATACAGTACTTCAAATCTCACGACATAACCTAAAGTGTTATGTTTAATTGTGTTACAAAGGTTAAAGTTCAGGGGCTTAGGTTTTTGCCTTTAATGGAAATATGCTGGTGTTATCAGAAATACGTATATTATTAGTATAATTCGAATACACTTTCTGAAAGCTACGTGAACATGATGAACTGAGATTTCGAATTTCGACAAACTGAGGACCTCCCAAACAGCTGATTTGTGATCAACTGAAACACTACCTCCGTAAGCAAAGCCGTAGTGCATTCGTGTGACGTCAGCACAGGTAGGGTTCCTACACCAATAAAAATTTGTTGATTTCAGCTGATCTATATCAGCTAGTGTTTTTATTGGTGTAGGAGCCCTACCTGTGCTGACGTCACACGAATGCACTATGACTTTGTTTACGGAGGTAGTGACTCAAACCGTAATGATGTGAATTTCACCTGTTTTTAGTTCATAACTGTTCTGAGAATCGCTGAGTATTATCTGTCGGCTTTTATCCTCATATCTTTTTAAAATAGTCATACTGGCAGAGTAGAATATAATTTTTTCCTCCACCTACTGTCTAAAGTACTCACTTTACTCCCTGAAACCTAATACTAAAGTGTCACTTTTTCGCTCTCGGTAGTAAAAAACAGAAATACTCCCGAGGGAGTAAAAGTGACTCCATTTAAATAACATGGGGAGCATCTCTATTTTGAAACTTACATTGTAATAGGTTAGAAGGTCTAAGCTCAGATGTTAAGTCATGTCAGAGAGAGGCCCTGAAATTGATCTCAACTGAAAGTTTTCAGGGGCGATCTGAAAACTCTGACCCTGAGTCAGCTAGGTTACTCGGCATTCATTTATTCACTAGACGAAGCAATTCACGAATCATTTTCTTTTGCTTCCAGGTTTAAGAAAAGAGAAGAAAATCGACAATCGTATCTGATGAAAGATCATAGTAATGCCTATTCTGTTAAACCCAACAATCATCTAACTGATAGCATAGAAGCAAGCTCAGGATCTGGATCAGGTCTACTACTTCTGGTGAGTCCATTATATTATTAGAATAAAGTAATTTGACGATGAAAATAATGTTCATGTTATTCTGTTCCTTATTAAATTTATCGTCTAATTTTACGTATTATATTATTCGTTATATAATTCTTATATTATTTCGTTACAAGTTACAAGTGTCAAGATTTAGTAAACATTTGCATTCAGTGGAAATTGGTTTGATTTCGTGTAAATGTTTAAAAGTGACATGTTTATTACTGCAAGATGGCTTGTTCCAATTTTACGATATATTCTCAATATTAGGCTACGTAGCTTCGTTGATAACTAAAGTAGGCTATATTATGATTTTAAAATTTGGGCTTTGGAAGAGTAAGTTTTTTAATTCCAGCACTTGAAAATTTAATTTAATAAAAATTTCATTTTTTATTTCAGTTATTGAACAAGATTTCCTTCCAATATTAAAGTAGTTCAAGTTGATTAATATTTATGAAGAGTGTGGATGATTAATAATTGCAGTTAATGATCTCAGACAATGAAAAAATTGAAGTAAAACGATAATAACTCCCAAACTTATCACAGTATCAATAGATCTCAGATAAGAGCTGTATCCCAGCTATACAGCAAATTGGACTGCAGTGGAACATACTCATTCTTTATTCATTGAAATGAGAATAGTGCAAGGATGTCAGTATTATAGGGATCGATCAAAAAACGAATATTTGATTCGAGCAGAATACATAAAAAGATTCAAGTGCAACTATTTCTCGCTGTGGGAAATCATTTCGAAAACCATCTGATAGCATAGCCAAAATAGATAAAACAGAAGAACTTGAGTTGAAATTGGATTAGAAATTGAATTGCTTTGCTTATCAGTATCGTTGTAATGCCTATTTCATTATTATTAAACTTGATTATTACTCTCTACTATTAGTTTCTGGGAATACTCTGCTAATAGTTTTTGGGAACCCCAATACCCTGTCACAGTTGTCTGATGAATTTGGTTCCATTTTTTTGACAGATGTTTTATTGGTCTCAGATGAATAATAAATTCCATTTTTTGACAAGTTTCCTGTTGTTGGATGCAGGTGAAGCGCACAATAGCCAAGCAGATCCAGATGGAGAGGCTGGTGGGTAAGGGGCGGTTCGGGGAGGTGTGGCTGGCCAATTGGAAGGGGGGAGAGTGTGGCCGTCAAGGTGTTTGTCACCACTGAGGAGGCCAGCTGGTTCCGCGAGACTGAAATTTACAGATCGGTGCTTATGCGACACGAAAATATACTCGGTAAGGCTGTGAATCTGTCTAAAATTCACCTTTTCTATACTAAAGTGAGGTCCACCTTATAATGGCAGTATTCGATCAACATTTGTGTTGCTATCCTTGTCTATTAATCGACAAAGCAGATGGTGCTATCCTTTTCTAGCTCCGCGACATTGCCAGATCGTTTTTAACAATGTAGAGGTATAATTAATTTAAAAATATTTAATCTCAATTACGAAAATTCATAATTCAATCATTGAACAATATGTTATCTTCACTGATAAAATATAATTGATCATTTCATTTTTTTGTTGGCTTATGATTGCATATTCATATATTTCAAACAAGAACGAACAGTTAATATGACATCAGATATACCGGTATCCTCTATAGATGTCAGTGGCAAGGCAGAGCATTGACAACACTGGTCTCCTATATTTCTTCACTACCACTGTATTGCTGATATTTGAAAAGAACAAATTCACTTCGGGATCAGTGCTTTGTTGAGTAGGTACGATCAGCCTATTCAAGATGGTTGAACCCATTTGGAGTAATGTAACTTGAGAGTGTTAACCGTTTTCCAGAAGCGGTTGACTCCGTGGTCGCCGTTATATCTATCTAATCGCTTAGATTAGTTGAGTACAGACACATACACATGCTAGTTCCGTTGAATGGGTGACCACTTGAGCTGGCATCGCTAAATATCATTCATATAAATTTGCAGAAGAACTGAGTATGAAAGCAGTCTATCTTGTGAATACTAAGACTTGGATCATGTTTTCAGTTTTTAAGAGATTTGAAGACATTCGAAGAGATTTTCAATATAAAAATATCATTCTGGCTAAAATTTGAGTAGTGCAATCGTCAATTTCAGCCGATTTTTTCTTTACTTGAAATTTAGTTTTTCATAATTTCATTAGAATCTCTAATTGTAATGTAGGAAAAATGCTTTCACATACCGTAGAACCTCGATAACCCGGACTAACTGGGACCGGAGCCGGTGTGAGTTGACGAAAATTGGGTTAACCAGAGAATGGAGAAAGTTCTTTCTCCAAAAATCAATCAGGGTAATTCGAACTTGAAGGCTAGCAAAGACCGGGTGAACGAGGTTCAACTGTACTTGCTTTAACGTGTTTGTTGTACTATAGTGAAGTCCACGTTATAATGGCTGTGGATAAAGATAGGAGAATAACGATGCCGATTCTCTGCATTAATTAATAATATTTCTACACTGTCAAAAACATAATTGGCATCGTTGTGGACCTAGAAAAGGATAGTACCACCGGCTTTGTCGAATGATAGACAAGGATAGCAATTCCAAAGTTGAACAAATACTGTCATTATAACGTGGACCTCACTATATACTCGTACAGTGTAGAGGAGCTTTTTATTCTAGTATTTCACTTCGTACTCGTATCCTAGAACTTTCTCTAGAGCTTTACATGTAAGTTTTTAAGTGTATTGTACAACCTATCTTGAGTTAGTAGTAGCAACCTCGCGTTTTGTACAATCTATCTTGTATTAGTAATAGCAACCTTGCATATTGTATAGGGATGAGTATCGAAAGACAAAAAAACGATGTTTTCAACATCGATGGTTTTTTCACCTAACATCGATAAGTGAAAAACATCGAACAGTAAACATCGATGTTTTAAACATCGACGCATCGCCGTACATTTACGGATGATACTACGAAGACTATTATACAGAGTATTTCAGAAGTAGTGTCGAACATTGTAGGGTATTGTTCCTGGATGATAGGAGACTACAAATGTCGTATTTGAAGTAACCAAAACTCAGCGGTTATCCTTATAGCTACCATTTTCTTTTTTTTTCACTTAGGAATTTTTATCTCAAAATTAAACAATTTTGAATAAATAAATACTCAAAAGCATCAGAAACGATGAATGAATAGATTTTTATTAGTATTAATAAAGTGAAAATGATACAATTTACAGTATATGATAATTTACAGTTATTCTTGATAAAAATGATAAAACGGGGCGAAATCAATTTGATTGAACCCATAACACTTATATTTATTATTATAACCCACAGTTTATTATTTTGTATAGATATAACTCAATTATTTTGGAAGTTGATTGATTCATTGGTATATTTTTTCATAATCTCGAAATACTTGATAGTACAAAAAACTTCTAAAGTGACTACAATTTTATCTGGAGCTATTGTTCCAATATTTTAACAGTTACTAACTGTAATTACAGCAATTTTGGACTTGTGGTATTCAAGTAACAGTCTTTCGAATAATTGAAGTCAGGTTGTGACTAGAAAGATACATCAACTCTATTATAGGTAGTTTACAAAATTTGTCATCTTCATAGTTAAGTCAGAAACCTCTCGGGATATCCTTGAAGATTCTGTCTGGAATTTCATCCTAAGCTAATTTTAGCAATCATTGTTACTCATATCGTATTCATTCAATACCTGATAGTTTTATTTAGGTAATGGAAATTATTAAAGTTTTTTTATATGGATATCTACACTCATTACAATACGAGGACCTCTATTCCAGAGCTAGATTAATTGGTGTTAAACGTATGTTGAGGAAAGCACTTGTAATAAGAAAAAACTGTTTCTTCCTAAGAAACGAAGTATCCGACCTCTTATTTAATTCTAAATAAGTATCTAACCTTGACAAGAGCTACAGAAGTTATGTAAATCTTCAAGAGTTTCTAACAGTCTCACATAAAAATACAGAGAGCCTAAATGAAAAATTCATTTTAGTTGGGAAAAACATCGGATGACCGATGTCTAGGTAAAACCATCGATAAGTGAAAAACATCGAACAGTTAACATCGATGTTAAAACCATCGATGTTTGATGTTGAAACATAGATGTTTTTAAACAACGATGTATCGATACCCATTCCTAATATTGTACAACCTATCGTGTGCTGATAGTTTGTGTTGAATGTTTGTTGTTGCAGCGTTCATAGCAGCCGACATCAAGGGCACAGGCATGTGGACACAGATGCTGCTGATCACTGAATACCATGAGTTGGGTTCGCTACACGACTACCTGAAGACGACGGTGGTGGACCCGTCGGCGCTGCTCAGCCTGGCCTTCTCGGCGGCCAGCGGCCTGTCGCATCTGCACACCGAGATATTCGGCACGCAGGGCAAGCAGGCCATCGCGCACCGCGACATCAAGAGCAAGAACATACTGGTCAAGCGCAACCGCGAGTGCGCAATCGCCGACTTTGGCCTAGCCGTTAGATATAAGAGGTCAGTCAACAACGTCTATATACAAACTAGCCACGGCCTAGCCGTTAGTATAAGAGGTGAGTGAGGGATCTGTTCCTTGTTCGAATACAAACTAAATATCTGGGCACCGAGCTTCGCTCGTTATTTTTATTGATTGATAAACAGAACACAATTCTCTAAAATGATCGTGTTTATATTTTACAGCTGGCTATAAGTCAGCTTATGAATTTCGGGGATGCGATATTTTGAATTTCCACAGAATCACTCGCTCACTTTCTACTATCCACAGACGACGAAAGTCTCAGCTGTTTCAGCCAAGGATGAATTATTCTTTTAATGTCGTTCAGTGAGCTTTCCCAAGGATGAGACCTAGTGCAATCGAAGTTTTATATCATAAACCTTCTATGTTTCTAATTTCGTGAAATTCGTTGGAGCCGTTTCGGAGATCCGTTGAACATAAATAACCAGATATAAATAACAGAAATTGCTCCCTTAATATAATAGGATAACACCAGTAATTTCACAAGGAGGAGAAAGGCAGGTGACCGTGTTGTGTGGAGGCTTCTTGTGCGAGACGCTAAGGGCCGGTTTCCGAGCTCGGGATTTAGCTAAGTTCTGGACTTTGAACAGCTGCAGTCAGAAAATTGGCTTTCCAAAACGGGGCGTAGTCGCAGTTTTTATGACAATCTTTATTTTATAATTTCTATAATTGGAAACGTTTTTCCTTGACGAAATTAAACATTCCTAAATAATTCAAAATAGCTGAAACTACACTGTATTATTCTGTATTTGTTAATTTAATAATATCCCATTAGAATTAGATTTCCCAACAATTATGGAAATACATAGTATTGATTTTTTACTTATGCCAGTTGAGGTATATGTAGTTACGTAAACGTGTGTATTAGTACAACTAAAACAAGTTGAAAGTAGATTTCGTTATTTACATTGCATTGCATTCATACACTTTACTGTTGCGGCTTCAAGGTCCAAGTTCATTTTCTACCTGTAGTGGACAGGGCAACAGGTTGTTGGAAAGGGTCAGCTATTGGTCCTAGGTTCATGAATGCTCATTGTTGATGGCTATAGTGAGGTCCACGTTATAATGCCAGTATTTGATCAACTTTGGTTTTGCTATCCTTGTCTATCATTCGACAAAGCCGGTGGTACTATCCTTTTCTAGGTCCACAACGATGCCAATTATGTTTTTGACAGTGTAGAAATATAATTAATTAATGCAGAGAATCGGCATCGCTATTCTCCTATCTTTATCCACTGCCATTATAACGTGGACCTCACTATAGTATGAAAGTTGGATCCAAAGGGAATTTGTCATCTAAAGAGAGCACCATTTGGAGTAATGTGGAGTACTATCGCAGAATGCTGAGAATCTCTACACCGATCATGTTACAAATGAAGAGGTTCTCAGGAGAATGGGTAAGAAACTGCAACTTATTGGTGAAATTGAAGAGCGCAAATTAAGTTACCTGGGTCACATTATGAGAGGACACAAGTAAGGAATATTGCACCTCATTATGCAAGGTAGGAGGTCAGTGGGGCGAAGAAGGATATCTTGTTTGCGTAATTTAAGGGATTGGTTCAAGTGCACCTAAAATGAACTTTTCAAGTCAGCTGTAAGCAGGGTGAAAATTGGCTTCCCGAAACGGGGCGTAGTCGCAATTTTTATGTCAATCTTTATTTCATCATTTCTATAATTGGAAATGTTTTTCCTTGACGAAATTAAACATTCCTAAATAATTCAAAATAGCTTGAACTTTACACTGTATTATTCTGTATTTGTTAATTTAATAATATCCCATTAGAATAAGATCTTCCAACAATTATGGAAATTTATAGTATTGAATTATGACTTATGCCAGTTGAGGTATTATGTGGTTACGTAAACGTGTGTATTAGTACAACTAAAACAATAGACAAGTAGATTTCGTTATTTACATTGCATTGCATTCATACACTACTTTACTGTTGCGGCTTCAAGGTCTTTGATGGGTCCAAGTTTATTTTCTACCTGTAGTGGACAGGGCAACAGGTTGTTGGAAAGGGTCAACTATTGGTCCTAGGTTCATGAATGCCCATTGTTGGTGGCTCGTATGAAAGTTCAACCCAAAGGTAATTTGTCATCTAAAGTGAGCACGATTTGGGGTAATGTACTCATGCTACACATCCGTATTGGCAAGTGGACCTATGGATTTAGGAATTTGAGGACTATGATAACAATTATTACTAGTGTTATTACAAAGTCCCCCTAATCTATCTTTACTCACTGATACGAGATTACACAGCTCACAGAAATTAAATATAATTATATATGATTATGACGATTACTAACTATGCTTTTGAGTTGATTAATTATCAGTGAGGACTGTAAGCAAAAGTAATTACAAAATAGCCCTTTGATCAATTTTATGCAGTAAGTTTTTGTTTTAGAACTCAATTTCTGATAAACGAATGTTTTGTTTTGCAGTGAGACGAATGAGATAGATATTGCAGCCAATACACGAGTGGGAACGAGAAGGTACATGGCTCCTGAAGTTCTCGATGAATCAATTGACACAAAAATGTTCGACGCGTTCAAAAGTGCAGACATGTACTCTATGGGTCTCGTGTTCTGGGAGATGTGCAGGTAAATCACATTCATTATCTATATTGAACCAAGGATTTAGAAAATGCTAGTAGTGTTTCAGTTGGCCACATCGTTGCTTGTATCTGCCCAAGCTTATATATCATATTATGATATACCTATGTTTGTGGATTTCGATCTTTCACTTCTTATATTACATTTTCCCAGTTTTCCCACTCTCTTACTAAAGTCTGTGATATATTACTTTTAACATGAAGAGGAGAAACCCATTTCTCCCTCCACAGTTTGTAGCATAGACACAGACGGACATCCGGCGCACAATTGGATGCGGCGTGTCATTTCGCTTCATGTTCTTGTGATGAAAACATCTCTGTAACATACACAAACCAATATACCTGCTGACCAGTACACTACTTGGAACATTGTCAGCAATAGATGGAGGGGAGTGTTGCCGCGTCGCGCTACAAAGCTCTCTCACTCAGACACAAAAGAAGGAGAATGCTGCTAGGTAGTGGGAGTGATTAGTGGAGGATAGAGCATCGGACCTCTCCGTCTTCGAGAAAGAGCCGTGTTAGAAGTAATTTATCTCGCACTTTAGAAATTTCAGTTTGTGGGCTTATTTTTGGTATGACAATTATGTGAAAGTGAATGTTGTGAATGTTTTATTGGCAGAAATAAAAAAAAAATACAACATCTTAGAAATACATAATAAAAGCAATACAAATTTTACAACATGGGAAAATACTATTACAAAATAAAATGAAATGCAAATTGAGTATTAGCATCTCGAGGTACTAAACCTGTTTAAGATAGTGATATAAAAATTGATTACAAAACTAGCGCTAAAAAGTAGTTACTGTGAATATAGTGAACCTAACCTTTTTCGGTTCTTGTCATTGTAATATATTATGAAAATTCGGAAGAAAAGTAGCTCAAGGTTAGCCTTATTCCTTTTCTCCCAATTATTTTGATAATAGAAATAATAATATCGAGTGACCTGGCTGGCTCAGGTCTGGTGTCAGAGTTTTCAGGTCGCAACTGATCAATTTCAGGGCCTCTGACATGACCTAACGACCGCTTTTCAGGCAGCCGGGACCGACGATTAACGTGTAGTGGACAGGGCAACAGGTTGTTGGAAAGGGTCAACTATTGGTCCTAGGTTCATGAATGCCCATTGTTGGTGGCTCGTATGAAAGTTCAACCCAAAGGTAATTTGTCATCTAAAGTGAGCACGATTTGGGGTAATGTACTCATGCTACACATCCGTATTGGCAAGTGGATCTATGGATTTAGGAGTTTGAGGACTATGATAACAATTATTACTAGTGTTATTACAAAGTCCCCCTAATCTATCTTTACTCACTGATACGAATTTACACAGCTCACGAAATTAAATATATTATTATATATATTACGATTATGACGAATACTAACTATGCTTTTGAGTTGTTCATTATTAGTTAAGTCTGTAAGCAAAAGTAATATTACAAAATAGCCCTTTGATCAATTTTATGCAGTAAGTTTTTGTTTTAGAACTCAATTTCTGATAAACGAATGTTTTGTTTTGCAGTGAGACGAATGAGATAGATATTGCAGCCAATACACGAGTGGGAACGAGAAGGTACATGGCTCCTGAAGTTCTCGATGAATCAATTGACACAAAAATGTTCGACGCGTTCAAAAGTGCAGACATGTACTCTATGGGTCTCGTGTTCTGGGAGATGTGCAGTAAATCACATTAATTATCTATATTGAACCAAGGATTTAGAAAATTCTAGTAGTGTTTCAGTTGGCCTCATCGTTGCTTGTATCTGCCCAAGCTTATATATCATATTATGATATACCTATGTTTGTGGATTTTGATCTTTCACTTCTTATATTACATTTTCCCAGTTTTCCCACTCTCTTACTAAAGTCTGTGATATATTACTTTTAACATGAAGAGGAGAAACCCATTTCTCCCTCCACAGTTTGTAGCATAGACACAGACGGACATCCGGCGCACAATTGGATGCGGCGTGTCATTTCGCTTCATGTTCTTGTGATGAAAACATCTCTGTAACATACACAAACCAATATACCTGCTGACCAGTACACTACTTGGAACATTGTCAGCAATAGATGGAGGGGAGTGTTGCCGCGTCGCGCTACAAAGCTCTCTCACTCAGACACAAAAGAAGGAGAATGCTGCTAGGTAGTGGGAGTGATTAGTGGAGGATAGAGCATCGGACCTCTCCGTCTTCGAGAAAGAGCCGTGTTAGAAGTAATTTATCTCGCACTTTAGAAATTTCAGTTTGTGGGCTTATTTTTGGACTGACAATTATGTAAAAGTGAATGTTGTAAATGTTTTATTGGCAGAAATAAAAAAAAAATACAACATCTTAGAAATACATAATAAAAGCAATACAAATTTTACAACATGGGAAATATTATTACAAAATAAAATGAAATGCAAATTGAGTATTAGCATCTCGAGGTACTAAACCTGTTTAAGATAGTGATATAAAAATTGATTACAAAACTAGCGCTAAAAAGTAGTTACTGTGAATATAGTGAACCTAACCTTTTTCGGTTCTTGTCATTGTAATATATGAAAATTCGGAAGAAAACTAGCTCAAGGTTAACCTTATTTCTTTTCTCCCAATTATTTTGATAATAGAAACTATAATATCGAGTGACCTGGCTGGCTCAGGTCTGGTGTCAGAGTTTTCAGGTCGCAACTGATCAATTTCAGGGCCTCTGACATGACTGCTTGTCAAGCCGGGACCGACGATTAACGTGTCCATCCGAACCACAGGAGTGGCCCGAGAAAAATATCTTGTCCGGGCTGGGATTTGAACCCGGGCCTCTGAATTATGAAGGCAGCATCTAGTCCACTCATTTGATAATCATTAGTTAAATAAATAAATGTTTATTTTCAGAAAAAAACTAAAACTACTACATCAATTACAGAAATATTATTTTACAATTACATAAAATAGTTAGTTACAGAAATTTCTTATAATGTTTCTTCCACATGTTTAGTGTTTTTCTGTGTGGAAATTGACCTACTCCACTATGGCGTACCATGTTCTAGAGTAGGTTTCATGAATTTGGTAAGAAAATTTACAACGTATTGCCAACGGAAGTCAGAGCATTGAATATGATGAGTTTTAAAAAAATCATGAAAGATATGTTGTGTGAGCTTTGTGTCTACAGTGTTGAAGAGTTCGTAGAATGTTTGACACTTGATAACGCATCTATAGTCTTATAGAATACTAGCAGGTAACCCGTGCTCCGCAAGGGTCTATTTTAAAACTTGACCGAGTGGAATCTTGAAGAGTTTGAAGTAGGCCTAGAACCATCCTCGGTTAATTAAGAATCTATATGTAAAACTAAGTTAATTTCAGTCCAGTAGTTTAGACGTGATGCGTCAAACATAATTTACCTATCCCGTACGTGTATAAGCCAGCTCTTTCCTTTAGATAAGTTCTTCAACTTGGTACTAACATAATAAAGTGACACAACTCAAATCTTGTATAAAATCCTTCCTCAACTTAATGCCAAACTCACAAAATTGGACTGGTTTTTTATTCATCATCATCATCATCATCTTCACTTCAGGGATTAGGTTTATTAATGAACCTGTTCCGGTACCCATCTCTTTCTTGGCCTCCCTACATCTCTTTTTCCAGTAGGTCTTGGACTACAACGGGAATTCTTCCAGGTGGTATTCCATCCAAATGACTGCACCAGTTGCGTCTATTTTGAATAATTCTTTCATGTAGAGGAGCAACCAATAAAACCTGTTTTTTATCCAATAAAAACCTGGTTATTTATTTTGGTAGCAATTATTTTAACCATCTGTTTCGAAGAGGTAGTCTCTCTAGATTATAGTTCTATATTCACATTTTAATTATAATATACTCATGTTCCATGAATTTAATTATAACAGTAGGTAGAGGGAATTAACTTAAGGTTTATGAAATAGTTGATAATTGGTAAAATATTTGGTAAGCTTGGTTGAAAAACCTGAGAGAAGCATTCAACTGCACGTCACAGTACCTCTTCCGAGCAGCAGTTAACAAATTTTACAGTCCACGGTGTGAGTGATTACGACTCGCATCTTAACGTATGTTTGATTAGTGTTCATCATCACGTTAATTCATGGTATATATATATATATATATATATATATATATAAAACAAGTATTTTGTTTAAATAAATAATAAAGAAAGTTCATTGGAGTTGTTGCAAAGAGAAAAGGTAGCATGTGAAGATATCCCACGGTATAGGAAATTAATTCTGGAAAATCTAAAAGGAAAATTGAAATTTGGGCTTCGAGGTGCACGAGATTGATATTTTTGGAATCTATGTGCAAAATTTGGTGATCTAAATCATTCCCGTTTTTCCGGTATGCAATCCACAAATTGACATGTTTTGATGCGAACAAACACAACCCTACTATCTCTTATTATATAGATATAGATTATTGTTGTCGTCCTGTTTTTATTGTTGATTTGTTATTATTATTATTATTTTTGATTTATTATTATTATAATTCTTGCTGTGTTAAAAACGTTCCCATACTTATTCATGTATTGATGAATAAAGATTTTTATAATTGTAAATCTACTTGACCTTGTTATACAATTTGTTTTGTAATAACAATAAACAATTTTGATTTGATTTGATTGAATTGTGGATGTGTGTTTGGCAGACGGTGTGCGACAACAAGAGGCAGCGACAAGTGGAACATGCAGGCAGAGGACTACGCGCTGCCCTATCATGACGTGGTCCCCAGTGACCCCTCCTTTGAAGACATGTACGAAGTGGTGTGCGCCAGGAAGCTCAGGCCTGTCATTCCACCCAGGTGGAATGAGAATGAGGTGAGATTACACTATTTCGTAATCAGTCATACGAAAGGTGTGACAGCCGAAGACCATAGATTCTACGTGAAATTTGCAACAAAAAATGAACAGTATAATTTCTTGTATCGATCTTAGTTTTCGAGATGTAGATTTTTCGATATTATTGAAATATTTATCTATTTATACAATCATTCAGAGTTATGCAACTTAAGAAAAGTACCACAGGCTAACTTACGCCCAAACTGGTCCAATTCTAAAGCTGGGTTTAAACCAAAGTTATTAACATTTTGTTAATAAAAATGTAAATTAAATTATAATAGATTGAACGGAACTTGACAAACATATATTGTTCATCATGTGTATGATAAGTTATGTTCAATCTAATGGAATCTATAAGGATTAAGTTATTAACATTTTGTTAATAAAAAATGTAAATTAAATTATAATAGATTGAACGGAACTTGACAAACACATATTGTTCATCATGTGTATGATAAGTTATGTTCAATCTAATGGAATCTATAAGGATTAAGTTATTAACATTTTGTTAATAACTTTGGTGTAAACGCAGCTTTATTTATACAACAGTCCAAATATAGCTAGAGGTTATATGTCACTTCAAAATTCTATTAAAATAGGCCCACTAACCGTCATTAAAACGACAATAACTAGACAACTATCAGTCAAAATCTAATTCTATAATAATAGTGGTTGACAATTTCAATTTGTGTTTTCATTATGGAAAAGTACCACAACATCACACATGACACAACTGTAAGGCTGATTCTAAGGATATGTTTGGAAAGAGGAAGTAATTTCCAATAAGATGCTGTTCTTTTGTTTGACTTTTTTGAACTTTTTATGGGCGCTCAAAGTTGAAAAAGTACATAAGTCGAGTTCAAAGCCAAATTTAAAACAGTTTTCTTTCGATTTTTTCAGGGTGAATAAATATTCTCAATAATGGAAAACTTCGCCATTTTATAACCGAATGAGTATAAACTTGTGAGGAAAAATTAATTAATAAGACGTTGATGTAGTCAATACCACTATAATTGTTCAAAAATTTATTTACTTTACAGAACCATGTTTCATGGTAACACCTACCACATCTTCAGTGGAACTAAGCTGATGTGGTAGGTGCTACCATGAAACCTGGTTCTATAAAGTAAATAAATTTTTGAACAATTATTGTGGTATTGACAACATCAACGTCTTATTCTTTCAATTATGGAGAAACATCTCATACCATACAATCAAAAATAATTATTGTTAGGAAAATTTTAATACCAAAGTAATGAAAAGTACAAATATCATGTAGAATCTATGGTCTTCGTCTGTTACACCTTTCATGGGACACTGTTCAATTAGACTATCCATTACAATATTAATAAATGATATTACAAACTCATGAGAAATATTAGGCCTCCATTTCTATCACTCTTTGAGTCATGTAATGAAGTTTGTGCATTCATTTAAAAGAAAACAAGATTTGTTCATGAATTTTGAACTTTTCTAACAGAATCCTTATAATAGTTGAAAGTTTAAGGCATGCAATATCTATCCAAAATTGAAGGCAAAACATGAACACTATCATTTCCAAAACTAGCCTAAGGCTAGGCGCATACCAGTTAGTCAAGACAAGACAAGACATGATCATAGTCACAATACTCTACATAGTTGCTTAAGAAAACATGTCTAATTGCAATGACTAATCAGTGTGAGATACGTCATAAGCAACAATGTGAAGTATTGTGACTAATCGTGAATGATCATGTCTTGTCTTGTCTTGACTATCTGGTGTGCCCCAAGCCTAAGTTTTGAAGAATCTGTTTCTCCTGTGTAATCAGATACACTTGAATGATGGTTTTGGCGATAAAATTATTGTGGTCTGGTTGATTGATTATAGATAAAATAAGTATATTTTAGAGCTGTGAATAACAAATAGTGAGTAGGTTTTTAATTTTGTATTCAAATTTTTTAAATAAGTGCAATATTTCTAAAGTTTTTAATTTATTGTGATTCATTTAGAGTATAAAATCAACCTTCAAAATTTTAAATCATCATTTCTGGACCGAAAATCAAGTGACGAAGCAGTGTGTGACTATATAACCTTATCTTTTGGACAACATTAACATTTTATCAAAATTTTTGGAGAGAAATAGTACAGGCTTAGCCTAGTTTTTCCTCCAATGTCATAATTGTATTATGATTATAGTATTTTATACAATAAATAAATAAAATAAATAAACAAATCCACGTGCTAGGTTCCAATCAATAAACCACAAAAACAGTAATTTTAATGAGTATCCTTATCTTGGAATTTTATCAGTACTATTCTGTATTATGTTTGCTAAATCAATGTTTTTATTGATTCAGGTGCTAAGGACACTTTCGAATTTAATGCAGGAGTGCTGGCACCAGAATCCAGCCGCTAGACTGACGTCACTTCGTGTGAAAAAGTCTCTTTGTAAATTAAAAGGTGACACGGGCATAAAAATAATTTAGTGAACCAACTTCGTACTTATCCTAGTGTTTACTATTTAACAAACAACTCGTGTGAACGTTCTAATGAATAATATCCTGTTGAAATAGGAGATGGTTTCGTGACTTGCAAAGTATACTAATTTTGACTGACAATAATTCTAATCAAGATTGATTTTGAAATATTATCGCATCTTAATTCAGTGCACATTATATGTGTTTTATTTATTTATACAATAATACATTTTTTATACTTATATGCACATGCACCACAGGCTGATATCCAAAACTGTCCCTTTTTAAATCGATTTTGTTCATTAATCAACTTGTTTATTGATGAGTTACAGTACCTGTTCTATTGACAAAAAGTATGTTAATTTTATCAAATTATTACGCTTTTATAAATATTTTCTATAAATACTCTCAGTTTTGAATCATCATTACTATGTTCTGATAGTGAATTTGTGATTCTTTTCTGGCTCAAAATTTTGCAGAATTACTAAAAAATTTCAAATTTGTAGAGATTTTAGTGGAATATTTTTGGTTTTAATTAGTGTTTGAAGATAAAAATTTAAAATTTGTAGTTTAGTCATTAGTTTTGGAGTGGAAATTGGACTTTTTGAAGTGAGAAGTGAGTCATAACCTCATTCTTTTTTGAAACTTTTATTTGTAAAAATTTGGGAGAAGACAGTTTTGGGCTATGCCTGTTGTCTTCTCCCAATCATATTATATTGTAATCATGATTTGTGAAGATCAATTAAATAAATTAAATTAAATTCTATCGTAGAGAAAGGGGTAAGGATGAGAACTTGTGATATGTTACCTCCCAACTAATCCGAACAAAGCTGCGAAGTCAAATAAAATATAGTGTTCCAAAGATTTACTCCAAATTTCTCTGTCAACTGATCTATTGTTATTTAACTAACGATTTTACACTCAGCATTATAACTGACTCAACAATCGTAGGGAGTTCCTTAACAAATTGGAATCATACATTAAATTGAAGAGAATTTAGTGCTCCATGAGCTCATAATATGCATGGATTTTTTCAGTCAATCGTTAAAAAGTTATAAGGCCAAAAAAACTGAGGCAAAAGCGGTTTTCTTTAAAATATTACACCTTCTAGAGCATATCTAGAAAACTGAAAGATATGGAT
The DNA here is from genome assembly GCF_014356525.2 of Nilaparvata lugens. NCBI lineage: Eukaryota > Metazoa > Arthropoda > Insecta > Hemiptera > Delphacidae > Nilaparvata > Nilaparvata lugens. The sequence continues at coordinate 89,208,126 of NC_052504.1, forward strand.
TATCAAGTTACAGCTTGTTTATTGATGAGTAACAGTACCTGTTCTATTGACAAAAAGTATGTTAACTCATTTGTATGCAAATTTTTAAGCTTTACGTATTTGTCGAAAAGTCCGTAAGACTAATTTTGTTCGAGATATATGCGAAAAACCAAAATATTTGACATTCAAACCACCCCTACCCCTTAGCTCATGGTGTTCTAATATATATAATTCATATATGCATGAATATGGCCCTATAGCTCTCTCGTAAAACTTTGTTTTAATTAACTCCATTAATTAAATCATTAATCTGATTTCAAAACAAATTTATGTTTGAATTATTCCACTGAGTGCTTTTCAGTCATGAAACCATCGTTGAAAAATTAGATATAAATTGTTTCGAATATCAATATTAGTTTTCATTTCATGGCGACGGTATTGTTGTAATTGAATGAAAACAAATATTACACATACATATGTTATATATGTGTTCAAAAAATAGAAAATCAATGTTGTAAATAATTGAAAGAGTTCTATTTAGATGCTAAGCTAATTCTATAAATACTGTAAATATTGTGTATAACAAGTAAACCATGTAAGATCGTCCATGTATCTATAATCTGTACAGTAATTGTAAGAATAGTGACCTTGAATATTATGAAAATTGACTTCCAGTAAACTTAATATTCTTAGAACCTTTTTTGGTTGATTTTCAAAAATGTAGTTGTACCTGGATCTAGGTTTTAATATTCTATTAGATTGTAATAAAATTGAACGAAAATCTTGATTCAATCAAACAATGAACATGAAAGTTGTTTTAAAATGTATTGATTGCAAATAATGTTTCTGAAAATATTTTTCATGAACAATGTATTTCGTTATTTGAGTCGTTTTATCAGTGTGTTTGTAACCTACAGCATAATTGTCTGTTCTTCTTTGTATCCAGTATTACAATTAGTATTAATTTTCTATTGGAACTCATTATTTTTAAATTTTATGTAAATTTGAAAAGATTACATTTTTTCAGTGAAGTTGAGTATTCAAATTTTAATAAATTATTAATTAAACACTGTTATCACTGATTTAAAATTGCCCCATAATGAAATAAAAACACAATTACCCGGTTGCACAAATGTGGGTTAAAATTTAACCGTGATTTATTTTACAAGAACCAATCAGAGAAGCCGTCTCTGATTAAAAAGACCTTCTCTGATTGGTTCTCGTGAAATGAATCACAGTTAAAATTTAACTGGCTTTTGTGCAACCGACAATGTATTGTCTTTTCTACTTGCATAGTTTTAATGATGACGATGCCTTGAACATTGAAATTTGAGTTTTGTGTCAATAAATCATTTAAGCTTATTGACTTATAAGCAAACCAAAGGAGTGGCCGTAGTCGAGTGGATCAGATGCTGGCTTTATGATTCAGAGGCCCGGGTTCAAATCCCAGCCCGGGCAAGATATTTATCTCGGACCACTCCCGTGTTTCGGATGGACACCTAAGCCGTCGGTCCCGGCTGCCTAAAAAGCAGTCCTTAGGTCATGTCAGAGGCCCTGAAATTGATCAGTTGCGACCTGAGAACTCTGACACCAGACCTGAGCCAGCCAGGTCACTCGACATTATCAATTATTATTGAAGCAGAAAACAAAACATATTGTATTTTAATTTTATTTCACAACTTACTGATAACAATGTTCAGTTTATTAAAATTGAAATATTCACTTTGACTGAAAAAATATAATATTCTTAAAAAGTACAGAATATTGAAAAATAATTCTCAATTGAAAATTAGTAATGTTGGATACAATAAATAACACACAATTTTGCATATAGAAATTATAATTTTATTAATATGCAGCACCTAGCATTAATATGCAGTAAATGTCATTCTTTTTGGAAACCAACTGTCGAAAATAACTTGAAACTGGCTAGTATTATCACAAATTCTTAGCATAATACAACTAAAGTTATAGTGAGCTATCTTAGAACCTTACATACTAACATAATTAGTCTCTATTACAACTAATGATAACTTGTGTCAATTGGATCATATTATATTTATATCATGATATACATTGTATTTGTTCAACCAGTACATGTCTATATCTTTTCACATATCGATTTCATTTCGCAATATAACTATTAAAGATTACAAATTGTGAATAATTGAAAAATAAATTATTTTAAATATCTTTGTTATTTGAACATTTTCTAAGTGATTGAAGAAGAAAGGGGTGAATTCCAACACTGCTATACAAAGAACTATTTTAAAGTGATGAAAAAATATAAATAAGTTAGAGTTTTGGTTGTCTGTATAATTAAGAGAATTACGAACAATCTTGTAATTGGATAATTTCGTGTGATATATCCATATCTGGTCAATTTAGCAATAAATGTTCATTATTTTCAACCTTACAAGTATAATCCTTATCTGTGCAAATTTAAATTATTTCAACTCTGTATCACAAATGATTTTTCATTTTTGCATTCATTATTTTTACTTTCAGAAATACTTCAGATACTTTAATCAGATACAATTGAAAACATTTAGTCGAAATAGTGAATGCTTGATCAAACATGTCATCTTTATTAAACTAGTTTTCACAATTATTCAACTGCTCCTAACTTTTCAACTTCTTCGATGATTTATTATCTGATATAGTAAATTCACAAAGAAAGTTGATGCTTTTCTCTACTAATCAAAAGCAGGTAGTGAACGATTAATAAATGTTTTTAATTAGTTTTTATTGACCGAGCGAAGTGAGGTCTAAGATTCAAGTCGACGGTTTGGCATTTCTCTTTATGTTTTAATGTTTATATGTTGCGCATTTACGTCGTTACGCGGTAATAAATTTTCATGAAATTTGACAGGTGTGTTCCTTTTTGAATTGCGCGTCGACGTATATACAAGGTTTTTGGAAATTTTGCATTTCAAGGATAATATAAAAGGAAAAAGGAGCCTCATTCATACGCCAATATAAAGGTGCGTACAGATATACGCGCCGCGAACATGAGCAACGGTATAAGATATAGATATAAAAAGCTTGGCATCAGCTGATTGAAAGTGAATTGCTCAAGTTCGCGGCGCGTAAATCTGTACACACCTTTAGAGTAAACATCAGACTATAGAATTATTCATCATAAATCAGCTGTCTAGTGGACTATAATACTACCCGTTCAAAAAAATCGAACATCTTGAAAATGTATCTTTCCATCAACGTTAGTAGACAGTTGACTATAATACTACCCGTTCAAAAACATCGAACATCTTTAAAATGTATCTTTCCATCAACGTTGTAGACAGTTGCAGCCAGACTTGATAACAGCGCTCACACTCACATTCCGGGACGACACGTCACGGTACGATAGGACAGAAAGCTCTATGTTTATTTATGATTTTTTCTACACATTTTAAATTGATAAATTAATTATTAATTTTGGAGAAAACAAAGCAACAGGTCAATGTAACTTACTCGGCGCGAGGTCTACTGTTCACAGAACTACTAGTTCTAATTTCTCCTATATCACTTGTAGCTGAATAGCAGTGTTGGATATTCGCTCAGAATTTTAATAAAAATTGAGTATTCTTTTACTCTGTATATCATTGTAATAATAAATTGTTATAATCTAGTGCTCATCATATTGTTTTTGTCGAAGTCTAAGTCATATCATTTATAAAGCGATTGACTGATGCCATCTGCACGCAACTGAATGTCTGGTCACTATCAAATCTGATCTATTTTAAGAATTACTGGAAAATGTCTGAAAATCAAATTGAGGTTCTTTGATTCAATAGAATATTATGTTCTATAGTATAATAAAGGAAAGAATTGGCTTATACAGGTACGGGATAGGAAGTTCACGAATGACGCATCATCACGTGTAAACTACTGGACTGATTAACTTGAAATTTTGCATATAGATTCTCAATTTACCGAGGATGTTTGTAGGCCTAATTTAAATTCTTCAAGATCTCAGTAGGTCAAGTTTTCAGTTCGCCTAGTTTTTAATTGGACTTGCGGAGCACGGGTTACCTGCTAGTTTGAAATAAATGAACTTTCCGGCCAGGTTAACCGAGCCGACTAAGGCGAACAGGTATCGTGGGCTCGAATCCTGCCTGTAGACATGGACTTTGGATCATTTCATCAAATCACCCAAGCACTTCCCAAATCACCCACACAAAAACTAAAAGGAATCATACGTTATTGAAAAAAATATATTCACAGGAAAATGATGTGTAATCTATTAAAACAAACTACTTTAACAAACTATTTCATATTCGATAGATATTCAAGATATCTGTCGTTCATTTCATTATACCATCAATTTAAGACCTGTCATATTATATTTATAAAAATACTTAATTCCGGCTTGTATGACCAGACATTTATTGTAGTGCAGCATGAGCTAAGCCTATCATTCAATAAATTCGTAATATCATGTTCAACATATTTGAAAATGAATTAAACCATATCTGTTTTATAGATGAATTATTATTGTAATACTATCAAGTTTTTATATTGTAACACCTAATTTTCAATCGGTGGCTTGTAAGCTCCCTTAAATCGTTGATTTTGATGCTTTAAAAAAGTATATTACATGGTTGTGTGAGGTAATTCCTAGGCTAAGTACATTCGAATAGTTTGGATAGTAAAATGCCGATTGTTTGAAAAATCTGTTTTGCTTGAAATTTTATTGTTGTGATTAATACTTCCTTATCATGTCATCATGTCGATCATTGCAATTAAAAATCATTAGTAGCCTACAGCTCTATAGTGAGGTCCACGTTATAATGGCAGTGAATAAAGATAGAAGAACAGTGTTGCCTGTTCTCTGCCTTAATTAATTATATTTCTACATTGTCGAAAACAGATTTGGCATCGGTGCGGAGCTAGAAAAGGATAGTACTACCTGCTTTGTCGAATGATAGACAAGGATAGCAACATCAAAATTAATCAAATACTGTCATTATGACGTGGGGCTCACTATAGAGTTTTATCGTTCAATTATGGAATAAATTATTTTAATAGTTGCATTATTCTGTTTGACAGCTGCACATTTTGTAAAGTATTTCTCGATCCCAATTGAGGGTTTTGAATACATGACTCTTCCTTGTTCTTGAGGTGATGCGACTCATTTCTGAACCTCTCCTCTGACATTGGACGTTTTTTTAGAATGCTACATTGTATCTATCTGAATGCAATTGATTTCATAAATGGTAACTGTACCTAGATGTGTGATGAGTTAAAATAGACAATGTCATGAATGTTTGTAAAAGGCGTGTTGACAATCGAATGGGTCATGTAAAATCAGTGGAAACATATTTATTACCTACTTGGTTGTATTTATTGAATATATTTTCTGAACTGGATTCAGTTTTGTTCCATCAGCTTTTTCATTATTAATTGGTTGTGTAATATAATAGTTGATTATACATTTTTATTATTTATGGTTGTTTCATTGATCCCTTCCCTTCATGAAGTTTAAATTTAAAACTTCCTTTCATGAATTAAGTTTAGGGAGGTATTAAAACACAAGTTTGCAAAATGTTCTTAGGCAAAAACACTTTGGTAAACTTATCAGAAAGATTTTATTCTAGTACGGTAGCTGGTTCAACCATTTAATCGAGTCAAATCGTGCTTGGCTAAGCATGATTTTAATAATAATAAGAATCTTTATTGACCAATAAGTACATAATATTATACAATAGGCTTTGTCACTTTGTGAGGGCGCAACACGCGACCCAGTCTAACATATTACAAATAAAGATTACAAATCAATTACCAGTCCAGTTATTGATGTCAGTAAAATTAAGATACGGTACTCTTCAGTTGAGTAAAAAGCACTTTGCTTCAGCCAATAGGATATTGTTGCAATGATTTTTTTTTGTTGGCAGGATCCTGATTGTGCGCGGCAATTTGTTAAACAATAAATATTGCTGATACCTATGGCTTTTTAATGATTTGCTTAGTCTAAAAAAGGCGTGACTATGTTATCTCTGTGTCTAGTTACATGAGCATGCTGATGATAGTGTTGTTAAAAATCATTTATATTTCTTTTAACACAAATCAGATTACAGCAAATGTACATAGATGGAAGAGTCATAATATTTAGTTCGATAAGGCTATTTTTACAATATTCATCATTCTTCAGGCAAACTATGCAACGAATAGCTTTTTCTGCCATTCAAATACTTTTTCCATCTCGCTACTGTTACCCCACAGTCAAAGACCATAATTATGTTGGGAGTGAAAAAGACCATAATAGGTAAAAATTAAGACTTCCTTACTAACGTTACATTTCAATTTCCCTAAAAGAATCATGACTCTGGCCAACTTTTTACATAAATATTCTACACAACTAGATGGTAAGCTTGCTGTCCATCATGATTCCTAATTATTTCACTGGCTTCAGGTACAGCTGGTGCTCAATATTTGAATTTTTACGAAGAGTGAAAATGATATTCTCTGTTTTACTCTCATTAAGTGTTAGACAATTTTCTCCGTACCACTCTTTACTATTGACAAAACAAGGCTATCTAACACACTATCTATCTACATTTACATTAGAATCCAAAATGGTGGTGTCATTAGCATTTGAAATAATTTATAATGATATATGGCTCTAATCAGTTTTGGGCCATAATGCCTTTGTTCCCATACCTGTATGCATTTTTGTGAATAAATAAATAGCCACAATTTAATAAAATGTTATGTTTGAACTTTTAATGTTCCCCTGAGATTTTAATTTCAGGGTAAAATTTTATGTAATCCTCCTCCTTGCATGTAAGAAGTGTGAAGGTAAGACGAGCCTAGAATCGAAGCCAACTTGAAAGTCTTCCTGGATTACAGGATTGAAATTCTAGAAGCACTTGGAAATAAGATCTTAGGAACTGCAGGAGAAGGTAGAGTGTTAGGAATAGCAAGAGTGTGTAATATGGAAGCCTAAGATTCTAGTCTTCTCTAATTCAAGATTAGCATCTGTAGCGCATTTAATACTGTTTTAGCCTAGTTTACTGTTCTAAATTTTTATCAAGATTCAGCAACATTCTAGCATGGTTACTTCAACAAGTTGGATGCATCACTCGGAAGAATCACTGAATATACTGCATAGATAGAATTATTGAATAGATATATTTTTGTACATTTAAAATAGTGGCTTAATGAGCATAAAATGTAACACTTTCTATGGATTAAGATTCAGGAAACCTATATAACTTGATTTTGTTATTTTTTGCTGAAGATGATGTCCACTTGAGCTCTAGGCTTGAGCGTGGATTATGAGACGGATGATGATGAGATATGAGTAAATGGTATTTAGAGGAATAGAATATACACTAGCCGAATTTTGCTACAGTCGATCTGATCAATAGAGGATACTCGATATAGAATATGTTGTCTTAAAGTTATCATCTCCAAGAAGTTATAAAGAATATCACTGGTAGAAACAGAAAAAATAATTCAATATTCAATTGAAATCAGTGTTTTTTTCAAAATCCGTACAACTCACTACCACTTACTTAATACGATAATTTAAAACTTTCCTGAACAAGGTGCATGGATTAATTTTCCGAGTGTGCGCCCTCTGATTCTTCAACAGATGTTTGTAATGACACTAATACTTTCACAGAAAACTTGTTTCGAACAGAGGTGGAGCGTGTTCAAATCCATTATCTCTCTAATTGACTTGATGCATGCGTTTAGACTCTTCTAGAGAAAATAATTCATGGTGCATTCCTTATTAAGTCCTGCTTTCCATGCTTTTATCTGCATGAAACTTCAAGTTTACTGTTCATAACTTCCCCAAGAAATTAAATAAGAGCGATTCGAATGTTAACCAGCCTTACACTTATTAACAAAATGAAAGTAGCCTACAGTGTATTGCGGTCAACTTGTTACAAAATGTACAGATTGCATTGTTTTCGGGAATATTGTAGGATAATCACGAAATAAATGGAAGGTATTACAGAAAGTTAGTTACATTTTTAAAATACTTAATCGGAAAATTAACTTGGCCTAATTATAATACTTTTACTTTTGAACAATTGAATTATGACACATAGTAGTCAGGTATTTATAAATAAAAGCTATTAGCTTCTACTCACACTCGAGTGTTGATGAAGAGCCGCTAATGTCCGAAAGCACTCCACAAATGTGAGTAGAAGCTAATAGCTTTTATTTATAAATACCTGACTGCTATGTCGTAATTTAATTGTTCAAAAGTGATTATTAACAAGCAGTTCGTAATAGAAACAAACATTGATGAATACTATTTTCATTAACTACATGACTTGTCTCACACACATTTTTCCCAACATAAAAGTGATTTTGATTAATACAATTGAAGTCCTCCAGCTAGGAAAACGATTCCCCACTACTGGACGATATCATTGTAAATCTGGCCTATTTTGAGAAAAATATTCTGTAATAATCTTCAAAATTGGAATACTGTATTTCTATTCTGTATGTAAAGATTGAACGCAATGAAAACAAACCCGAAAAGTGGCCTCGAAAAAACATTCCAGCGTTTTTTCAGGTCTTCTATAGTCACTTAAACAATAGATGCACATGACTGAGAAACATAATATTATATGAGAGGAGATTTTCATGTTGGAATATGTATCAGATTCACATAAACGCTTGAGATGTTAGGGTGGGGTCCCCATTTTCTATGAGGCCCTGGGGCTTCAGATGAATTTGCCTTCCTCCCTCCACTACAGACATACCTTAACTGAAGAGTATAACGGTAATAATTTTGTTCAAATCAACACGAGATACACAAAATGAATAAAATATGCTCATTAAAATAGCTGAGCAGCAATTTTCTATTGCATAAATTGCTACCTAAAGTGTGAGATAAATTACTTTTAACATGAAGAGGAGAAACCCATTTCTCCCTCCACAGTCTGTAGCATAGACACAGACGGACGGACATCATGCGCACAATTGGATGCGCCGTGTCATTTTGCTTCATGTTCTTGTGATGAAAACATCTCTGTAACATACACAAACCAATATACCTGCTGACCAGTACTTGGAACATTGCCAGCAATAGATGGAGGGGAGTGATGGTGCGTTGTTGCGTTGCAAAGCTCTCTCACTCAGACACAAAAGAAGGAGAATGCTGCTAGGTAGTGGGAGTGATTAGTGGAGGATAGAGCATCGGACCTCTCCGTCTTCGAGAAAGAGCCGTGTTAAAAGTAATTTATCTCGCATTTAGTTTGGCACAGTTCACCAATATAAATGTGTGGCAAGAATTTGAGCTTCAATACAATTTGTTTAAGTAATATGAGGATTCTCACAAAATCAGAACGCTCGCCAATGAAGACATAGCCTTGAGCTGCGTTCACACCAAAGTTATTAACAAAATGTTAATGACTTCATCCTTATAGTTTCTATTAGATTGATAATAACTTATCATACATACACTTGATGATCATATGTGTTTGTCAAGTTCCGTTCAATCTAACAGAATCTATAAGGATTAAGTTATTAACATTTTGTTAATAACTTTGGTGTAAACGCGGCTTAACAAATATACATCATTAGTTGAAATATAAATAGGCCATTGTAATGCAAAATGAATCCAGGGAAATATTAAGTTAATGTAGTTGTGAGTTATTAAAACTATTTATGACTTACTTCTTATCCTACAATGAATAATAAATTATTTGAATGGTTATAGACAAAACTATTATTCTGATATTCAAACAGATACCAAGCTGTAACAGAAAAAAGTTGAAATAAACTTGTTATTATTATATACAAAACAACACAAACAAAATACAAATTTCAAAAAAAATACAAAGACAGTCTTCATGGTAAGGTGTGCTGAAAAGAAAGAAATGAGAATAGATAAATTATATATATTTTTTTGTAATATCATCTTCATTGGATGCTCATAAAAGTAATGATAGAAGAATATCACATAACGTATTCACGACCAATTTCAAACTCACATTGCATGCTTTCACCCTCTCTTTAATAATGTGTGAAGTGTTGAAGGTGATATGTCAAGTGGTAGTTCACCGAGCGTGATATCTCACTCGACATCATAAAAATGCAATAAAGACATTTGCTTTTGTAGAGTTATTTTCGAGAACTATAAATGTTATATTGTGGTTGTTGTGTGAGGGCGCCAGATATTGCTCTGAATGAAGGGAAAGAAACGATTAGAGAGACGCGTTCGAACATGAAAGAAACGTTTGAAACGTTGGAGCAATCGCGAAGGGGCCGGATATCAAAGGGAAACCCTAGCGACTTATTACTCGAGCTCATCTCATTCCCTAACCATCCCTTTGCCAGCCAGTCCCGGCCCTTCGTGTTCCTGACAGTGTTGAACCGCGCCTGTTCTGTACTCTCTGTTATTTGAATATTATCGCCTGCTGCAACCCAACCGACCGGAGTGATTTGCTAGGGTCGATCCCCTATTGATGGAATTCTCAAACAGACAGAGACGATGCGCCCGAGACTGAGACAGACGACAAACGAGGGATTGACAAAGGCAAAAACTGTTTGGCGAGGAGAGAAGTTGTGTAGAAAGCGACAGATTGCAACTACGGACCTGTTGTTGTGATATGAGGGACTGAGCGCATAGTATATAAACATACCAATTAATGTGCCCCGAAATCAATATTATTGAACAAACACTGATAGCGCAGAGCATCTCGTTGAAACTCCAATTTCATCTGAAGGATTTCATTCCCCACCCTCTAAAGTTTTTCTGAAATAATGAAATATTCTCTTACCAGTTTTTAATTTAGATTTCAATTGAGGTGGATTTTGTATAATCCTCTGACTTTTTATTGGGGTTCCTCTGTGTTTGAGCTGCAATTTCCAATCATATTCTATAGGTTCATATTCTAAGGTTCCTATGTCTCTGATGATCTATACTATTATAAAGGAAAGAACTAGCTTATACACGTACGGGATAGGAAAATTATGTTTGACTCATCATCACGTCTGAACTACTGGACTGATTAATATTTGAAATTTTGCATATAAATTTTTAATTAATCGAGGATCTTTATAGGCCTATTTTCAATTCTCCGAGATTTTATTACGTCATGTTTTCAGTTTGTCAAGTTTTAAAATAGACCCTTGCGGAGCATGCTAGTCTATAATATAATAACGAAAAGAATATTGGTTTATACACGTATACGGAATAGGAAATTCACGAATGACGCATCATACTCAACTGATTAACTTGAAATATTACACTATGATTATTAATTTACCGAGGATGCAGGCTTATTTCAAACCCTCCAAGATTTCAGTACGTGAAGTTTTCAGTTTGTCAAATTTTTAATCAGCTTGAGTTACCTGCTTGTTCTCCGAAATTCGTCTTCAAGGAATCGTGGGGAGAAATAAAGTTATACAATTGATTAAAGAGTTAATATAGCCGAACCAATCATCTAATCTCAGCTTAAGTTACCTGCTTGTTCTCCGCAATAAAATGAAATTCGTCTTCAAGGAATCGTGGGGTGAAATAAGGTTATACAATTCATTAACGAGATGATATAGCCGAACCAATCATCTAATCTAAGTGATGAAGTCGGTGGTTTGACAATATCCAGACGTTTAATTTGATATGCATAATTATTTAATACAAAATCATATTCACAACAATACAGACAGTTATACCAGAGAGAACTTTTATAGTTAGAAGTTATGTTTATGGTTATATTATTGTGCATGATGATATGAAAAATGATGTTGTACATGATGTAGCCTATCCGAACATGTTCAACATCATTTTGACATTTTTAGAACACACTCCTATCACTGTCAGCCATGTTGTTACACAACAATCCTCTCTGAACGAGATCATCAGTCAACATTCATGACGACATAATGAGAGGACACATTTGACATCTGTTTCAACCACATAATAAGCTTCAAGCACATTGTCCCGTGTAACGAGACTTGACTCACTACAAGTACATATACCAGTGCAATATGCTAATCTAGTCTCCAACATTTACCATTTACACACACATGTTCCAGGTGTCCGATGCGTTGAGGGGTTCTGATTTGGTATTCAGTGAGGGTGATTTGATGGGAAAAGGGTAGCTGTGTGAGAGGAGTAGGAGGAGGAAGAGGAGGAGGAGGAGAAGAGGAGGTGGTAGAGGAGGTGGTGGAGGTGATGGAGGGGGAGGAGTGGCGTGAAGGAGGAGGACGAGGAGGAGAGGTGTCCTACCGGACGAATGTCAACTCCTGCGGCGATAGATGGAGTTTTTCCGGATATTGTAGCCCTCGGATGAGTGTCACTTTGAAAGCAATATGCAGGACATCACTGCCAGCCTCCCCCTGGCAATGACCCACACTGTATTCAAACAAACCAATAATATTGCGCCGACTGGATAATTTATTTCTTTCAAATGCCACCAGAATATGATTTAGAACGTAGTCAAACCTGCAAACATTTGAACGATATTGTGTGTATGATTCAATTAAAAGAGGAAACAATCAGTTTTTCATTTCTGTGGGATGGATGATTTTCAAATGACAGGATGAGGAAAATGAGAAATGGCGAAATTTTCGAGTACCGTAACACAAAAAATGGCTATCTCTCATATTATTTTAACCAGTTTCAATTTCAATTTTATTTCAAGTAGAATTTGTTGAACATGTAGAGGCCTAAACGCCTGGAAGTAATCAATATGCTGTGAATTGTTGAGAAATATTCAATCAATTGAACTCAGTAGAGCATGATGTGATGAAAAAAACAGTTTAAAAATTGAATTTTATGTGGTATATTGAATTTTAATACTGTTCTTCTGAAGGTGCGTACAGATATACGCGCCGCGAACATGAGCAATTCACTTTTAATCAGCTACTTATATCTGTATTTTTACAAAAACGATATAAGATATAGATATAAAAAGCTTGGCATCAGCTGATTAAAAGTGAATTGCTCATGTTCGCGGCGCGTAAATCTGTACGCACCTTTATAATTCATTCATTCATTTATTGTATAGAACACTATAATCATAATACAATTATGACATTGGAAGAAAAACTAGGCTGAGCCTGTACTATTTCTCTCCAGAAATTTTAATAAAATGTTAATGTTGTCCAAAAGTTTAGCAATTCACTTTTAATCAGCTGACTATATCTGTATTTTTACAGAAACGGTAAGATACAGATATAAAAAGCTTGGCATCAGCTGATTAAAAGTGAATTGCTCATGTTCGCGGCGCGTAAATCTGTATGCACCTTAATATAAAATTGAAAATTAATAAATGTGATCAGGGATCAGCTATTATTAGATTTCATCATTGTGATAAAAACCCCTATTTATTTATTAGACTTCGAGATACAATAAATGATATAAGAAGGTATTGTATTCTGAATGATTAAAATTGGATGTAATTATTGAAGGAACCTCGGCAAAGCTCATTTCACTGAAAAATAGTAATTGAATTTCGAATCAAAATTTTCAAAATTCAACTAAAAAAGAACAGTGTAATAGATAAAAAATATAGTGACACTGAGGATGACGCCATTGGTGTTGAAACATTTTTGTGATTTTTTAAAATAAATAAGTGATATTTTTACAACAACCTAAAGTTTTAATTAAAAAGTATATATTCCTCATGCGAATACGTATTAAAAAAAATTTCGTAAAATCATAACAGTCTGTGCTCAATTACGAAGTATGTTGCATGCTGAAAGTACAGAGGAAATAACTTTAATTGACGAAAGAACGTCTTTCCATCTTCTACAAGTTACAAAGCACATAGTAACATCTGCCATCTACCGTTGTAATACCAAACCACTTTGTGGCACTTACCATTGTGAGCCAATCAGGTGAAAGGAGGCGGAGCTTGGAGGTATGTTATCATTGGTTGACGTAAGCCAATCAGGAACCGCTCCATGAAAAATTGTAATCGCTAGTTATTCCCCAATGTTCCTTTGATTTTGAACAATCGAAGACTTTAGAAAAAATGACTGATAGCTCACTGTTTGCCAAGGTACCGTACCGTGATATTTATTAATGAATTCAAATGATATTACGTTATTTTGTAGTTTCGATGTGGTTGAATAACCATCAAATAATGAGATTTGATCGATGATTCCGAGACTAACTTATTCTTGCAAATAAGTCAATAATTGAAAGTAGTTGATTATCTTATGTTTTGATAAAAATTCACAATTCTCACAATAATGCTTATTCATTAATTATCCAATCAATTATTGTTCATTAGTTATCCAATGTTTTTCAATTACTATTGTTTTTATTTTAAATCTTAGAGGATTATTTTGAAAGCTCTGTAATTTCTCTAGTCTCTATTCATTCATTAACATAGGCTAATACTTCTCTATCTTCTATTAGTATTAGTATGTTTTTGTATTCTTTTCTTTCTATATTTGAATTGTGGAAATATTTTTGAAGATCCAGCTTCAGCATTAATGGATATTATTAGAATACGTATTTCAACTGATATATTGAAACTTTAACTATGAAACCATCTTCGAAAGGAGAGCATGGGCATAAAAACTGTACAATTTTCGTGAAAGATAAGAAGCTTTAGTTCAACATGATATTTCACCAGTGTTCTCGTAAGTTTTTCACTAAAAACCCATTTGCTGTTGAGTTTATTCCTATCATACTTCTCAAAATACAAAAGACTTCCACTGAGTTTCATCGAGGTATAATATTTTATAAAGAAAAGCGCACAAGAAGCAAGATACGCTGAAGAAAATGGTTTATTCTCCAAGGATAAGCAAAACGAATGAGTCTGAAGAAGTTTGTGCGGAACTTATTTTGTTGTAGTTCATGTAACTTTCTGTGAGGCCAAACTTATATTGTTTGTTCTGGGTAAAAAATTGCTGAGCTGTTGGAACAAGAAGAACATCCAATCGGGTCTGGAGAAGTTTTGTTCTTGTCACGAGTCTCTGCTTCAGTGATTGAATGCCTTAATAAAGTTAGGTAGTGCTGAAATTGATTGATCGGGAATGATATTTAGATTTCGAAATGAGAGATTGGAAAAAGTTTGAAAAATTCCAATAAAAAGTATTCCAATTTGAAATTATAGTATTCCAATTTGAAATTATAGTATTCCACATGTGAAATTATCATAATCCGTAGCAGACCTACCACGTAATTCAATCAAAACATAGCAATCGATGGGCTTCAGTGCTTAAGTAAGTTATTGTTGAAAAAAATGGTGCTGAAGGCTCACTGCTTCAAATGTCTTCAAAACAATTCAACTTGCCAAATCCAAGTATCGTATCATTGTGAACGAAATGAAATTATTTCCTTTTGTCATATATTATGTGAATATGAAAAAGATATTTTGAACAATCTTACAACTGAGCTAATAATTTTGTTTCTGTGAAGAATTTTTCAATTCTAAAATCAGATATTAGCTGCACTGAGCAGGTGTAATTGGTGTAATTCGTATAATCAGGTGTGGTTCCTTAACACCACAAACTTGATGTTATAAGTATTGCATCAAATTTATTTCTCGTTCATAAGCCAGATTGATACAGACACGTATCACAGAAACAATATCGGGGACCGAGCTGGGGACCGATCGGGGACCGCTCTGGAGTACAAAAGCATAAAAGATTAATTACGAAAGAAGAAATTATAATAACATTCATACAGAATAATGTTCTATCTAATCACAGTAAATTGCGATTAATTCCCAGAGGAATGCAAAAATTTCCCTCACAAAGGCCCAGTTGCACAAAAGCCGGGAAAATTTGAATTCTGATTAACTTCACATGAACCAAATCAGAGAAGACCATTTCAAAAAGATGGATCTACTGGAATTAATCAGGATTGAAAATAACCCGGCTTTTTTTGCAACCGGCACTAAGTACCTGATTGAATGATTACAAAAGTTCAACAGCTGAGTCATAATTTTAACTCGCTCACTGACTTCCATCACCAACAGACGACGAAATAATTATTATCAGATGTTTTTCCAAGGATGAATAATAATTATCCTTTTAATGTCCTTTAGCGAGTTTTCCCAGGGATGAGACCTAGTGCAATCGAATCTTTATATTATTGATTACTTTCACTGAAGTTGTGGGAAATCAAAATAATGTTAAACAAATCGATAGATTTATTACTCCACTAATTTAAGTGGCATTAAGCATCAGATATGATACAATTACCTCGAGCTGAATACATTATTTCCAATAGAGAGGTTATTGAATTGTTTCACTATTAATATTGAACAAAAATGGATTATTTCGTTGGAGCTGAGTGGAGATAGATAGACATATAGATAATCTTTTCTGATCCATGAGCATGAGACCACTTCTAAAGCTGCTTTTACACCAAAGTTATTAACAAAATGTTTATTTTTCCGTCCTTATAGAAACTATTGAATCAAACGGAGCTTGACAAACACGTATGCACATCATGTGTATGATAAGTTATGTTCAATCTAATAGAATGTAATAAGGACGGAAAAATAAACATTTTGTTAATAACTTTGGTGTAAACGCAGCTTAAAGATTGGAACACTTCGTCAAAGTCAATAGGTTAGCTAATGATATGGTCAATAAGTTATTATCTATGCCTTTATGGTTTTTAGAGGTAGTATTACATGTAGAGATTATTACGAGATTATAATTTATCAATTGAAATAAACAAATTAGTTAATTTGAATGCAGCCAAATTAGAACAAACAGATTGATTAGCTTAATTAACTAATTGGGATGAAACCTACATTACAAATTAGCTCATTTTTAATTATTTTAAATGAAATACAGTGTGTGCAGGGGAACAGAAACGTGATACATTGATATTCTCTCGTGTTTCCATGTCAAACCCATGTTAATGATAGGTGGTCGATTTACAGCTATAATTTTCAGCTAGCTGAGCTCGGTTCGCGGCACTAAATGCCGGATTTGTCACTCGGTTTGCCATCGAAAAACCTCTCCAATTGTCTTCTAATCCGATTACATTCATTTACATAAATCACGCTCTCGCGTTGGCGCTGAATATGGATGGAGATGGTGTAGACTGTGTGTGTGTATGTGGCTATGTGTGAATGTGTGTGCGAATTGCACCGCTGGTGCTTAGTAAAACACACAAGTGCCTATGTACCCTGAACGTCCTCTCCTTCCTGTTTCCTGAGTCTCCACTTAGCACAATGGACCGCACTGCGATCAGCATCAATTCGAATCAGCAGCTAACGAACGCGCCAGCAGCAACAGCTGAACGACAATGCTGATTATTCTCCACTTGTTAGATCAAGCCCTATTTGGCAGCCAACGATTTTTGCTGCTAACGAAGTTTGTTGTGTCTGGAACTGGGACAGTTCAATTGGTTCCTCAGTGCGGGTAGAATACGGGTAATGTGTGAAAATGCAAACTAGCTTTACTGATATGGGGATTATCAGCTTATAACCGTTCAAATCGAGGACTAGCTGTTAGCTGTTTTCAATTCCAAAAAATCTGGTGTGGTACACTCACACAACTTTCCTTGCTCATATTTGAAACTATGATCAGACTTCTGTATATGTGTATATATAATTGTTTTCAAAGTACTTTTTCTATGTGTGAATTGTGAAATTCGATGAATTTGACGTGACAACGTCTTATAGATTGGTTTGCCGGGAGACACTTCAAGAAACTGCGTTACGTTCCCACGTTATGCGCTCACAATGAGAGCGAGTGAGAGCGTTCGTTTCGGTTCACGGTCGTCTGGAAAGAGCACGAATAGGAGCAGTTGCGAGCAACGCAGCATTCCGAAGGCATTCACCTGGAGAGAGAGTGAAACGGAGCAGTCAACCTGCGCAGGCGCCGAAAGCAATCTCCTGCGACTGCGCCACTAATTCAAAATGTCAAGTCAATGGTTGTCTCTCTCGCTCTTAGGTGGGCGAGGGCTAACCATGCCCGAGTGGAAGGGACGCGTGCCTCTCACTCACTCTCATTGTGAGTTATTATTTCATCCTTCTTCCTACTATAGGAATGAATATTCACATTAAAATTATTTTACCACTCAAAGTCGTTGTCACGTAAAACTTTCGCCCGTATACCGACTTTACAGGCAACCATGCATTTTTTTTAGACGTCATTTATTTAAAGTCGTCGAAACAGCTGTTCTACAGGTGAAATATCTCGACTATGTGTTCTTTTTATGAACTGCGCTACCTACCTACCTCATGCACGAGAAGGAGGTTACTAAGTCCATTTCCCAAGGATGGGGTGAACCCCATTGGTTTCCCAGAAAGAAGAATCATGCCAGTTGTTAGAGCTGATAAATAACTATACAGAGTATGAATTTGAAAAAAATCGGTCAAGTTATTTTTGAGAAAATCGTGAAAAACATGGTTTTTTAGTAATTATCCGCCATTTTTCTCAAGAATATTACGGAGATCCTGCAATTTTCCCAGGAAAAAAACTCATGTTTTTTGATAGGGCTTATGAATAGCTATCCATGGTATAAATTTGAAGAAAATCATTGAAACCGTTTTCGAGAAAACCGTGAAAAACATGGTTTTTTAGTCATTATCCGCCATTTTTCTCAAGAATATTACGGAGCTCATGGAATTTCCTCAGAAATTAGACTCATGCCGGTTGATAGTGCTTATAATATCCATGGTATAAATTTGAAGGAAATCGTTAGAGCCGTTTTCGAGAAAACCGTGAAAAACATGGCTTTTTAGTCATTATCTGCCATATTTCTCAAGAATATTACGGAGCTCCTGGAATTTTCCCAGAAATGAGACTCATGCCAGTTGATAGGGCATATGAATAGCTATCCATGGTATAAATTTGGAGAAAATAGTTGGAGCCGTTTTCGAGAAAACCGTGAAAAACATGGTTTTTTAGTCATTATCCGCCATTTTTCTCAAGAATATTACGGAGCTCCTGAAATTTTCCCTGAAATGAGACTTATGCCAGTTGATAGGGCTTATAAATAGCTATCCATGATATAAATTTGAAGAAAATCGTTAGAGCCATTTTCGAGAAAAACGTGAAAAATATGGTTTTTTAGTAATTATCCGTCATTTTTTCCGCCATCTTTAATTGAATTTTATTGAATTTCTTATTGTCGGGTCCTCATGGTATAAGGACCTTAAGTATAAAATTTCAAGTCGATCGGTTAATTAGGAATGGAGTTATCGTGTTCACAGACATACACACATACACACACACACACACACATACACACACACACACATACATACACACACACACACACACACACACACACACACATACACACACACAGACCAATACCCAAAAATCATGTTCTTGGACTCAGGGGACCTTGAAACTTATAGAAAACTTGAAATTGGGGTACCTTAATTTTTTTGGAAAGCAATACTTTCCTTACCTATGGTAGTAGGGCAAGGAAAGTAAAAGCAGTGATTTATAGAATAGTTTCCCTCCTACACACAGACCTGTAGTCTTGTAGAGGGTTACCTTTATATCATTGTACTGAAACTCATTTCTCCATGTAACATTCTGGAAAATAAATTTATTTGATTTGAGTATATGATAGGATGCTTCTTTTTACTTTCCTTGCCCTATTACCATAGGTAAGGAAAGTATTGCTTTCCAAAAAATATTAAGGTACCCCGATTTCAAGTTTTCTATACGTTTCAAGGTCCCCCGAGTCCAAAAACATGATTTTTGGGTGTTGGTCTGTGTGTGTGTGTGTGTGTATGTGTGTATGTGTGTATGTCTGTGAACACGATAACTCCAGTCCTAATCAACCGATTGACTTGAAATTTTAAACTTAAGGTTCTTATACCATGAGGATCTGACAATAAGAAATTCAATAGAATTGAATTCAAAATGGCGGAAAAAATGGCGGATAATTACTAAAAAACCATGTTTTTCACGGTTTTCTCGAAAACGCCTCTAACGATTTTCTTCAAATTTATACCATGGATAGCTATTTATAAGCCCTATCAACTGACATGAGTCTCATTTCTGGGAAAATTCCAGGAGCTCCGTAATATTCTTGAGAAAAATGGCGGATAATGACTAAAAAACCATGTTTTTCACGGTTTTCTCGAAAACGGCTGCAACGATTTTCTTCAAATTCATAAGCCCTATCAACTGACATGAGTCTCATTTTTGGGAAAATTGCAGGAGCTCCGTAATATTCTTGAGAAAAATGGCAGATAATTACTAAAAAACCATGTTTTTCAAGATTTTCTCAAAAATTACTTGACCGATTTTTTTCAAATTCATTCCCTGTATAGTTATTTATCAGCTCTATCAACTGGCATAAGTCTCCTTTCCGGGAAACTAATGGGGAGTTCACCCCATCCTTGAGAAATGGACTTTGTAACCTCCTTCTCGTGCATGAGGTAGGTAGGGAGAGCAGTTCATAAAAAGAACACATAGTCGAGATATTTCATCTGTAGAACAGCTGTTTTGACGACTTTTAAAAAAAAATCATCGAATTTCACAATTTACACAAAGGAAAAAGTACTCAGAAAACAATTATATATACACATATACTGTATACAGAAGTCTGATCGTAGTTTCAAATGAAATGTTGCCGCCAATCGTCATTATGTTATTCCCCTAAATTATTCTCGTTTAGAAATGGGGCTTACAGCTCAATGAGCGAGGAAAGTTGTGTGAGTGTACCACACCAGATTTTTGATGATGTGGAGAAGCTTGGACTTACCCACCTTGCTACCTAACCACTTGATCATGATGATATAAACAATATAAAACCAGATAAATCGAAGACTAGCTGTTAGCTAGTTTTCAATTTGTAAAAGCTGTGATCTATAATAGAATAAGATTCCCTTTTTTATTTGATAACGTGAAGTTAGGGCATATCCACTCTGCTACCTAACCACTTGATCGTGATGATCTAACCAATATTAAAACAAATTTAGACAGCAGGCTACCATTATTAATTTGAAGCAACTTGTGGATTCTTGAGTGATAGTGGAATAATGTCTTATTGGCAGAAAATAAAAAAAATACAACATGTTATAAATACATAATAAAAGCAACACAAATTTGACAACATGGGAAAATACTATTACAAAATAAAATGAAATGCCAATTGAGTATTTGCATCTCGAGGTACTAGACCTGTTTGAGATGGTAATATAAAAATTGATTACAAAACTAGCACTAAAGTTACTAAGGCACATATGAAGTGACACATATCACATAACAGTATCGATGAAGATTGAAAAACGGTGATTACAATCTTCTTCACAAACCTACTTCTGCTTTTACTTATGATTGGTTTGAAATACAGAAGTAGTTTTGAGATTGAAAAAACTTCTATTTCAGGATAAATAGTATGAACTTCATCACTGACTGATACACTGACATCATATTATGATGTAGAGACGTAGTTATTTTGATGCATCAGTTATGACAATGTTTTCGAAAATACTCAAAACAATGAATTTAGTCGATTTCAATATAAGTATATAAACAAACATTATGCTATCGATTGAGGGAATAAAATTCATTGAATTTATCAGTGTTTGTTCAGTCATGAGGTTTTGACATTGAAAGATACTAGATATTTAGTCTGCAAAAATGATCTCTCCGATATGGAGACGGAAATGATTGATGGAACAGACAGGCAGCAGGCGCTTGCCCACAATGAAACGTTCTGATTGGAGAGATTAATTGATCGGATAATGTTTCAAAAACATGAATTTGATTGAATGACAGCAATCTGCGGCGTTTGGTTGGTCTGTTGTGAAATTTCAATCTCACTGACAGAAGACAAATCGTAGCCAACCTCTGACAGCGGTCCAAACAAAAACGATATACTAATACTGTATATCATCTGTATATTGAAACCACATTGTTTCGATACCCTATCTCAATCACAGTAATATATCAACTTGGCAAAAAATGTTTATTAACTGGAATAATTTTGGTCTGGCTATAAAAATTAATATAAATTAGTTCATCATCATCATCATCATCATCATCATCATCATCATCGTCGTCGTCGTCATGGATTAGGCTTTTCAAGCCTGTTCCGGCGTCCATCTCTTCCTCGGTCTACCAATACTTCTTCTGCCTATTGGCTTGTGGAGTAGGACATTCATTGGAAAACGGTCTTGTGGCATTCTAAGGACATTATTTGACCACTTTCTATATGTTATAAATAAGTTGGTATTGATAATTTATTCATCTCTAATTTTTCAGTTCGTGGTTCTCTGATTCCCCTTACATGTTTGAAATGAGCATGATGTTTCTTGGATTCATTTAATTAGTCCAATCACAAATCACTTTTGAAAACTCCACTTTCACCAGAATCTTTGTGCTTAACAGACTGATGTGTTCGATGTGCTAAGCTGCTCATAGTATTAACATTTCCCAATTCCGAATAGAACTTTTCCTTTTCAAAGTACACAACCTTGTAAACAAACAAGTAGTACAGTCAAGGACTCATAACTAGATCCCTGAACCGATTTACCCCTTCCACAGCGTCAAGACGCTACTACGCGTAGCAAAAACATTTAATCAACTAGCTGAGTTTATACCAACTACAATAACTATATAAACCAGGTTTATATAGTTACTGTCTTACCAACTATTCAAGTCAAGAGCCCATAGTTACTGTCTTACCAACTATTCAAGTCAAGAGCCCAGCAAACCGTAATTTTATATGACATCAGTCAAGCATGCGCAGTTTGTCTATTTCAGCTTCAGCTAGCCCCCGCACTGAACAACTAGGGTTCTTCTCATTAGATCATATATTTTTTATATGAATATTGAAATATCATAATTAATAATGATTCTCAGTAATCGTGATAGACGTTAGAAGAAGTAGCTAGAGCTCTGTTATCGAATAGATTCAATTAAGGAAAAACTTAAAGTTAAAGTACATGTATGAGAAAGCAAAAAGGTTTAACAAAAATCACTTAGAGGATGTGAATATGATAGAAAAGCTCAAGATAGGTTATATATAATCGATTCATATTGAAGCTGTTCAATGAGCAGAACATAATACAATAACATTTCTCATAAATAATTGCTCATAAACTTGATCATAAACATAATTGCTGAAAAACTTGAACAAAGTAACATAAAGTACATGTATGAGAATGCAAAAAGGTTTAACAAAAATCACTAAGTATAGTGGATGTTAATATGATAAAAAAGCTCAAGATAGATTTTTCATAATCGATTCATATTGAAACTGTTCAATGAGCAGTTTGATGAATAAATAGTTCAATGAACAGTTCCATGAACTATGAATAGTTCTATGAACATGATGAAAAGACCATAGCAGCTTTCAGTGTGTGAGCTTTATCTGAAAAATAACAAAAGTATGTTACAATATACATAGTAGAAGTATATTCAAAGTCAACAAAAGTATGTAACAATACACATAGTAGCTTGGTATTGGGCGAAATGTCTTCCTAGTAGGATTAGTTGCTAGTGATTCAAGTAATATTCATTAAAATGTAATAGAATATTCCACTGGTAAAATTAGAGAACAGGAGTTATCGATGCAGTATAGAACAAACTGCAAAGAAAATGAGGAAATCGTTATAAATATCATGAATATTTTGATCCTTATTGGTAGAAAAGGTTTGATGGAGAGTGTTATTGACTTTCCCAAGTGAAAATGCCAGCATGCAGATTTAATTTACTTGAACAGCCGCCATCTAAATTCATTATGCATTAAATCTGTACTCGACGTGGAAGGGTGGGCTAGTGTTCTGGCAAGCAGTGCCCTAGTGCAAAGTTATAAACTTTTTTACGACTGTGAAACGTGGAATAAATAATTTCTCCGGCATATTGAAGGAAAACATCGTTAAAATATTATTCTATAGCCAAGGAGCTAAGTGCTCTCCATCGATTTACGGCCAATGGAGATATTCTGCTGGATAATAATTTATAGGCGTCGCAAGCGCGATAGCTGGTGAAAACTTTGTCAGTGATTTATCGCAATAGACCGAACCGACTCCGAAAAATATTGAGTCCCGGCTATTGCTCAATCTCCCGTATTCCTCCATCATTATTCTACTCTCCAATTCAATTCCTTATCGAGAACTGATTAAGCATTACTTGATATTGATTATATCAATTTCATTAATCTTTCGAGTAATGCAAATCTCTTATATTGTATGATATTGATCATTTGAATCTTCATGTTTGCATTTTGAAAGCAATAAGAATATATTGAGGTATAGCTAATAATGTTGATGATAGTTATTTCTTTAGGTATTGAGCTTTAAAATTTGACTAAGTATTAAAATTATACCTACATAGAGCTTTATTGACCCTTTAGCCATGAGTATTACCAATACATTTTCCATGTGCGGATGTAAAAAGCTTCTCCAAACATTATTTGACTATTTTTTTATTGATTTTTTAAGACGGTTTTAAATCTTGCCAAATTTATCCACAACATGACAACGACAATGAAATTTAAACTTGAAACTTTGAAAATGAGAATATAATATTACATGAGTAAATCAATACAATTTTATTGGAAAAATTGAATGCCCTAATGGTATTCCTTTATTGGTATACAAGTAACTTATCACAACTCATTCATTCACAGGAGTATGGGTGATCAGTCATCTCATTTAAGAGAGAATAAGTTTTCTACAGATTATTGTTGAATTGAATAAAATATGAGGAATGTTCAACCCATTGAACTCAATGTAATTGCAAATTAAGTTCTCATCCACAAATTTGACCGCATCATTGTATTATAATATTGATTATAATGATATACTCGTACTTTAATTCTTGTTTTTCACTTTCATTAATCGAAGTAATGTTTAGTACCATTCCATGGTTGAAAGGTTTCCCATGATAAAAAAAGTGAACACCTCCATGTAATGTAATGTGATCCAATAACGGAATGAAAATCGTAGTAGTTATTATATCTAAAGCTGAAAGTTTCCAATAAGTCATTGGATATAGCTCTGAAGTCTAAAGTGTCTTCAAACTCTCTACTGATAAGTAAATGTAATTTATATTTTACACTAATTTCAATATATTCATGTAAGAATTTACACAAATTTCACACCTTACCCAAGTTTCTTACTGAGTGACAAATACATAGTTTGAAAACCAGCGTTACAATCTCTTTTTCCTACAGTATTTTACACTAATTTCAATATATTCATGTAAGAACAATTTTACACTAATTTCAATATATTCATGTAAGAACAATTTTACACTAATTTCAATATGTTCATGTAAGAATTTACACAAATTTCACACCTTACCCATGTTTCTCACTGAGTGACAAATAGTTTGAAAACCAGCGTTACAATCTCTTTTTCCTACCGTATTTTGAAGTTTTCATTGCATGTATAGTGCCACTGCCCTCCAAGAAGGGAAAATATGTTTTGGGGTCACCTGAAGCTTTTTCTGTAAAACATACTTCTTAGACCTATTTCGGGTGCAAGAGTGAGACGAAGTGTAAGATAAAGGCCAATGTGAGAGAGAAATAGAAGTGGATGATGTCAAGTGGGCCAGCAAGATCTTACTGCTCTTCCTCCACCTCCTCCGCTACCTCCTCCTCCTCCCCTCTTCCTCTTAGTCCTCCTCCTCATC
Organism: Nilaparvata lugens; assembly: GCF_014356525.2. Taxonomy (NCBI): domain Eukaryota; kingdom Metazoa; phylum Arthropoda; class Insecta; order Hemiptera; family Delphacidae; genus Nilaparvata; species Nilaparvata lugens. The sequence goes on from NC_052504.1 coordinate 89,233,611, forward strand.
CTAGTGTGCCTCCACTGACATTCAGTGAAGTGACGCTCACATCAGAGACGCATCCTTATTCACAGACAGACATCTGCCCCTTCAAGAGACGTCTCCTATATTATTCATGAGATGTTCTTTATTTTTTGCTGCCAAAAGACCCAGGAGTGCCGTGGGTCGGCAGTTTGAGCTTTGAAGGTTGGCTTGTTTGCAGTCTCAGCGTTTTGTTCCCAGCTTTGTGGGTCACTGGTGTAGATTTCGAAATTGTAAAGCGTTTAGGGAGTCGGGAGCTTGTTCAATTTATGGCGTACTCGTGATGTGAGAACTATTTTCATGCCACAACCCAAAATTGCTCCAATTCCAGAATCTATTTGAATGAATCGTCGTACTTGAGGTAATGTAGGCCTAAATGAAGCAAAATATCAATAATTTATTTCAAATTGAAATATTGGAACTAATCATTAGGGCCATGATGCACCTCGACAGCCCCAGCCATCACAAAAATTATAGGGGCGCCGCAAAAAAGTCGTCAGTCATTATGAAAAAACTTTTAACCTGTTACAGATGGAATTAAATAGAGAATGCATTTATTCAAATGCTAATTAATATATAACTATTATTTAACGAAAATCCTAATAAATGCTGTACATCACCCCGAAGACTTCTGCTACTGCAGACATTGACAACAGGGTTAACAGCTAGATGGAAATTCGATGAGAACTACTATCCAAAAATTATTTTTGGTTAGTATAATTTTTGGTTAGATAGTATAATTTTTGGATAGTAGTTCTCATCGAATTTCCATCTAGCTGTTAACCCTGATGTCAATGTCTGCAGTAGCAGAAGTCTTCGGGGTGATGTACAGCATTTATTTAGGATTTTCGTTAAATAATAGTTATAACTTTTAACCTTTTATTTTGTTTCATGGTAAAACCAAGATTCAATATGAAACTTCGTCTTATAAGAATTTGAATGATTCAATCTTCGTCAAAACTACTAGTACGTAATCAATTAACAAGAAAGTTGATTATAAATGGGAACAACGGCCAGTTGCACGAAAATTCAATAAAACATGACCGCCTTATTAAATGGTAATATTATGGAGCCGAACAATGTTATGAATGACGTTAGTTATGTAAAGCAACAAGAAGCAATGATCAAATCTAATGACAAAGAAATGATGTAATTTTGGTATTGGTTCTTAATATTATTATTATTAGTATCGGTTCTTCGTAGTATATGCCCACTACAACTATTTCCCTCTACATCTACAAAAAAGTGAAACCAGGAGTAAATTATCAACGATTTCAAGTTGAAAAGACCAAAAACTGGTAAAACAGCAAACAGTTCTCAATGCTTTTGGCATTACATTGTAATTGGGATATAGTATTTTTCTGGGTGAGGATAGTTTACGCTATTCTAGAATTGAAACGCAAAGATTACTGTACTCCAAGCTAATTACTATATATTTTATAAAAATTGTAGGATTATTACAATTCTTTATCTTGGAGTATTTATTTATTTATTCATACAATTGAGGAAAAAACAAAGATCCTCTTTTTTTCTGTGCTTAGTATAGTATATCTACATTATATTGTAGTCTACAATAGAGGAATATTGGCTGAGGAATTAATGTTTTGTTCCTTATCCCTGAGTATAGTCTATAGTAGCATACATAACTATATACTTCATAGTTCTATATAGTTTATAGTTCGAATGACATGAACAGAGAAATTTGGTAAGAATATTGCAATAGTAGAATACGCCCAATCATGAGATGTGTAATATTAGATTTTCCGCCCGTACTTGACATCATAAATATGAGCTGGAATGGGCCGACATGAGGCATTCATCCACTAAATTTACTCGAAGAACTAATCCGAGATGCGTTTTTTTGATTCAATAACACTCCATTTGTTTTATGAACCGACTTCCATCCAATTGTCTTCTGTATCCACATTATCTGTAGGCCTAGTCCGATAAATTTTTTGGAAAATCCATTAATAGAGATGAAGCAATGGAGTTGCGGTCGAACTCATCTCCTTTATTAAAGTTGATAAGGTTTACGATGTCCCGTAATGCCCCGAATGTTCGTGATCGGTGTGGTTTATGATATGGACACAATATATTTTGTCTATATGGTTGTATGAGGGCTGCCTTTGGCGTGTTACAAGCGAACAAGTACCAAGCTAATAATGTCATCGTCCTATTGAGGGGTGGTTGAGGGAGAGAAGAGAGGAGAGGTGAGAGATGGGTGAACAGAGTGTGTGACCGAAAGAGAGAGAGAGAGAGAGAGAGAGAGAGAGAGAGAGAGAGAGAGAGAGAGAGAGAGAGAGATGGGTGAACAGAGTGTGTGACCGAAAGAGAGAGAGAGAGAGAGTGTTTGAGAAAGTGTGAGGAGGAGTGCAAGAGAGAGATGTGGAGAGAAAAAAGGGCGGTTGAAAGAATGTAGGAGTGTGTGAGAGGAAAATATAGACTGAGAGAAGAGAGTTAGAGGAGTGTAAGGGAGAGATGTAGAGAGAGAAAAAAGAGGTAAAAACGATGAGAGAGAGAGTGTAAGAGGAAACTAAAGAGTGGGAGAAAGTGAGGTTGGAGGAGAGTGAAGAGAGAAGAAAAAGAGAAAGAACAAGAGAGAGAGAGAGAGAAAAATAACAAGAGAAAGTTGGAGAAAGTGCGAGAAGGATTGCAAGAGAGAGATATGGAGAGAAAAATGTGAGGTAGAAACAATAAAAGAGAGTGTAAAAAGAAACGATTGACTGAGAGAAAGTGTGGTTGAAGAAGAGTGAAGAGAGACGAAAAAGAGAAAGAACAAGAAAGAGAGAGAAAATAACAAGAGCAAGGTAGAGAAAGTGTGAGAAGGAGTGCAAGAGAGAGATGTGGAGAAAAATGTGAGGTAGGAACAATGAAAGAGAGTGTAAGAGGGAAAAAGATAGAGATTGATTGATTGATTTATTCTTTATCACATGCCAGGTCTTGAAAGACCTATTGCATTTATAGCATTACAACATTGCGAAATTAACAAAATTTAATGAATTAATATTTTGAGAGAATGTGAAACTGATAGTGACAGAGACAGTGAGAAGAAGATATTAGATGAAGGGAGTGAATGAGAGCGAGGGAAAGGAAAGAGTGCGGGAGAATGAAAGGGTGAGGAAGAGTATGTGAGAGAGAGATAGAGATATTGAATACTTTATTCATGTAGAATTTAATATACTGGCTTACATACTTATACAATAGTTCTCAATACAACAAGGTTTAAGATAAATTTACGTAATATAAACTAAGAAAATATTGAACGGTATATGATATAATAAAAGCAATTTAAAATGGCTATAGATAACATTGCTCTGCATCTACATAAATTGGCGGAACTTTGGACATATCAATGTCCATTCTTCGGAAAGAATATTCAAAGTATTCTTACCAGTAACTCTCTACCGGAGATTGATTGATTATATGCCTTTATTAGGGCGGAGTTAGGACTCCTGGTCCTCTCTGCCACACAACCATAGAGAGATTGATTGATTGATTGATTGATTTTTGATATTTATCATTGATTTTTGATATTTGATATTTTGATAATCAAGAGAGAGAAAGTGAGAGAGAGAGCGAGAGAGAGAGAGTAAGATAGACAGAGAAAGATTGAGAGTGAGAGAGAGTGAGATAGCGAGCGAGAAAGAGAGTGGTGAAGCAAGAAGTACAGAAAGTGGGATACAGTGAGAGTGGCAGATATAGATAGAAACAATGATACAGACAGAAAAAGAGAGAGAGTGTGCGACTGAGAGAGAAGAGAAAAGAGTGAGAGACAGCAAACAGTGAGAGAGACAGACGAAAGCCGATCAATTACGTGAGTGCGTAGTAACGAATGAGAGGCTAGCAGACTGGGTTGGTGACCATTTGCCGAGAATTACATCGTTGATTGCTGTGCCATTGTGGCAACTCATATCTGTAAATTGGTGAATTGGTGTCGGTGAGGGGAGTGTGACCAGCTCACATTTTCCACATCGTTATCACAATCAATCCCAAGAAATTATTACTGCTGATAATAAACAGTCTGCTATGGTCTCTTGTGGCTTCATTCACTTGCAACCTGTCTGAGCTGATTGCCGATCTAAATTGATTCTCTCTAATTTGTTATCCATGAATGGATATTGGTTTTGTGGACAAATAGATCTTTACTGATAGTGGTCCCCAATTTATGATAGTCTGGTGTTGAAATTATGTTCATAGATTGAACAACATTCTATACTTTTTCCCAAGTTTTCTATTATGAGATGAGTTGATGAGTTATTTTTAAATTTGCGAGAAATATATCTTACTATTGATTTGAAGATCAATTCAAAAGTGTTTGAAAGAATGAGATACATTGGGGGCCGGTTTCCGAGCTCGGGATTTAGCTAAGTTCTAGACTTTAACCGGCTTTAAACTCTGGAGTCAGAAAATTGGCTTCCCGAGTCAGAGCGTTAACGTAGTCGAGGACTCAAATAGACCCTAGAGTTTAGAAATCACGTTAGACCATGGAGCTTATAATTTCGCTTTCTGAGTGAAGGGCTTATAAGTCCAGGACTTGAATTAGATTCTCGCCTCTTTCCGAGTCAAGGATTTATCAAAAATCGTCAAGTCCAGAACTTAAAACAGCGTCATTTTAAACCCTCGACTGGGGTAAGGTTTAAATTTAAGTTCTAGACTAACTATGAGCAAACACAATTCAGTTATTGTTTTGGAGTAGATGAATGGACAAATAAATGTCATGGAATACCTAAACTATTTGAATTAGTCCATCTGAATTCATAGTTTGCAAGTTTATTTTGGTATAAAGTTCTTCATCATATTATGCTTAAAAAACTAACCTTATTTTACGACTGTATGACATAACCTAGAAATGTTCAAGGAAAATAATACAAGGATTGCCTTGGAATGGCCATCATCACATCTCCCAATGTGAATATTATTAATCAATGGCATATTCAACACAATAATAATAATATAACAATAATAAATTATTATTCCAGTTTTTTTTCTCAAAATATACTAAAATTTTTATTCCAAAATCAATGGCAAGGATAAATGATAAATAACAGCATAACGTAAAATGAAATGCTTATTTTTTATTCATATTTCAAAAGGTTAGGTTTGCTTCGAATTTATAGATCTACACAATACAAAGAAATCGAAACGTATTTTCACAAAACAGTTTGGAGAGCATTTGAAGTATCCCGCTGCAATCAGCTGTTTTGCTATAGGCCTAATGCTAACAATACAACAGCAAAATATTGAGAATTTCCCTCATGTTTACTGCCTTAAAGTCCTGGACTCAAATAAGTCGAGAACTCAATAGACCCAGGAGTTCAGAACATAAACCCGTGACTCAGAAAGTTGATTTAAACCCGAGAGCTTATTTCAGTCCTGGACTCTGTAAGTCCAGAACTTATAGATCCCGAGCTCTGAAACCGGCCCTAAATCAACTTACCGCTTATCCCAGTAGTGATAGCCTTGGAGGAAATCAACTGCTAAAGTTTAACTCCTGATGATATTTGAAATAGTATTAATAGAAATTACAGTAATATTTATTAATTTTTATGAAAATTGAATGAAGGTATATCTTTAGAATTATCATGTTTCAGAATTTCTTTCTCATATTATTTGTGATACTCCATTTTTTTATAATCCTTTGGCAGTGGTGTACCAGGATGGTAAGGCAAAATCAACCAACACTTTTGCCGGAATATATGCTGATAGAATCAACAAGCCTTCCATCTCCCATCATGCCTTATCTTCCTTCAAATACGCCAATTTTTGAATTGAAATTAGACAAGTTTCAGGGATATTGCTTCAAATAAGCCATTTTTACTTTCCTTGCCATATTACCATAGGTAAGGAAAGTATTGCTTTCCGAAAAAATTAAGGTACCCCATTTCTAAATTTCTATACGTTTCAAGGTCCCCTGAGTCCAAAAAAGTGGTTTTTGGGTATTGGTCTGTATGTGTGTGTGTGTATGAGTGTATGTGCGTCTGTGTACACGATATCTAAGCTCCCAATTAACGGAATGACTTGAAATTTGGAACTTGAGGTCCTTACACTATAAGGATCAGACACGAACAATTTCAATCGAATGCGATTCAAGATGGCGGCTAAAATGGCGAAAATGTTGTCAAAAACAGGGGGTTTAGCGATTTTCTCAAGCTATATCAACTGCCACAAGTCCCATATCTGTAAAAATTTCAGCAGCTCCGCCCCATCTATGCAAAGTCCGATTTTAGATTTCCAATTATCAGGTCTCAGATATAATTTGAACGAAAAATTTCGAGTGGAAAAAATTGAACATGGTAATCTCTTCAATTAATGTCCAGTAACATTTTCACCTAAAATTGAAAATAAGCTTGAAATTTGAGAAAATGTAATTATTCAATTGCAAACTTTTGGCAACTCTTGATCCTATGAATCCTATGATCCTTGAATCACTATGAAGAGATAGAAGATCTCGTGTGTATCCAGCGTTATTGAACTGTCACCAGCTGGCTCAGATCTTTGACTTGAGATGCGCGTTTACACTAGCGTCAGGTGATCAATTTTCATAACGGCAAGGAAAGTTGTGTGAGTGCGCCACACCAGATTTTTCGAATTGAAATTAGTCAAATAAGACAATTGAAATTAGACAAGTTTTAGGGATATTGGAATACGAATTTTTTAAAGTAACAATATAATTTTCGTACAATAATAATTATTATAATAAACAATTTAGTTAATCATAATGTAGAGGCACAAAATGCCTTACCTACCTGCTTCTCTTCTTTTCTTTGGCAGAAGATCTGAACACAATATTGTCTTCATGCTTTTTCTTCTTGTTATTGTTTTTCTTCTTGTCATTGTTATTGTTGTTCTCCTTATGTTTTTTCCACCGTGTTGTTGTTGTTATTCTTCTTCATATCTTCCTTCTCCTTCTTCCTCTTCTTCTTCTTCTTCTTCTCAACCTTCTTTTTCCAACAATCCTTCGATCCTTCGATCTCCAACAATCTTTTATAGTCATATTCGAGAAAGAAACTAGTAGAACTACTCATTTGTGCATGTTTCTCAATTTTTTCCTCGCAGTTCTGTTTAGGGTAGTAAAGAGGTGAACATATCAAAAGTCCTCATCCCTACGCCATGTGCTAAGGAGGTGGGGGTGGTTTAAAGGTACCATTTTATTGTTTCTCGCATAAATCTCAAAAACTATGTATCCTAAAAACTTGACTGTCATATAACAAATTAAAACTTACATAATTACCAACAATATTCATATCACAACGTTTTCTATATCTCCTCTAGTTTTCGAGATATCCGCCCTTGAAGGTGTGACATTTTTTGAAAAAAAAAACACGTTTGCCACCAATTTTTTTCTTATTTTGCTCTTATAACTTTTTAAAAATCGATGGAAAAATCCATATTGAAGAGAAATAAATGCTCTATAAGCTCATAATCAATATGAATTTTTCCATCGATTTTTAAAAAGTTTTAAGAGCAGAAATAGAAAAAAATTGGTGGCAACGTGTTTTTTTCAAAAATGTCACACCTTCAAGGGTGGATATATCGAAAACTAGAGGAGATATAGAAAAAGTTGTGGATTAAATATTGTAGGTAATTATGTAAGCTTCAATTTGTTATCTAACAGTCATGTCTTTAGGATACATAGTTTTTGAGTTTTATGCGAGAAACCAAAAAATGGTACCTTTCACCCCCTTAGCACAGCGGTTAGGGGTGGGGACTTTTGATATGTTCACCTCTTCACTACCCTAAACAGAACTTCGGTGTAAAAAATTGTCTTCCCAACTTTTCCCTCTATAACCTTTCCTTGACTGGACTATAGCATAATATGATAGAAGTTGGAAAAAGAAGTTTTTAAAGCTTGTTGGAAATTATTAAACGTAGTTGGTAGTAATAGAGCTGTACGAAACACGGAAGTGGGTCGCGGAGAAAGCGAGCGCACAGGTGCGAGATCGGAATTGGGCTTTGAGTTTACAATAATAGTTGGAATAAATTAATTTCATAATTGCATGAAAATTAATTTGAGAGCGGCGCCGTTTTCGCTGTTGTTATGCTGACGCTGCTATTCGCTTGCAGCCAGAAGCTGGCGTCTGTTTTGTCGTGTATTTGTGCACAAATAGCGATTCTATCTCGTGTAGCGGAGAACGTCGTATTTCTTGTATGAGCTCTCTCTCACTCGCTCTCTCTCTCCCTGCCTCACCCTCACTACTTCTCTCTCACTGATGTGTCTCTCTGTGTTGTAATGTAAATGCATTAGAATTGTATAGGAGGGTTGTGTGGGAGAGAGGGCCGGCTTCGCACTAACTTCGCCCTCCAGGTTCAAATAAAGGCAGTCTATCTAGCTACCTATATATCTCCATCTTCATCACTCTTTCTCTTTCACTGTCTCTTCATCTTTCTCTCTCATTCACTCTTCCACTTTGCCTCACACACACTCGCTATCCATTTCCCTCTCTTTTCGCGCTCACTCACACTTTCTCTCTTTATATCTCTCTCTCTCTCTCTCAAGGGTTGTGTGGACAGAGAACCTGGACTCCGTCCTTATTAAAGGCAATCAATCTCACTATCTCTCACTCTCTATCATTCTATCTCATGTAGTGTATCTCTTGCATGCGCTCTCTTTTCCTCTCTCAACCATTGTCTCTCTCTCCCCCTTCATGTTTCTCTCTCTCTCTCTCTCCATGTTTTCCTCTCTCTCTCACTCTGTGCCTCTATCTATGTGTTTGTCTCTCTCTCCTCTTTCTTACTCTGTGTCACTCACTCCGTGCCTCTCTCTATGTGTTTGTAATTCTCTCTCTGTCTATCTTTCTCTCTTTCTCTCTCTGAGCTACTGGTAAGCAAACCACACCTCCAACTACTCTAGTATCAGTTCTTGTTGTAAGTGTGAATGAAAATGTACTCGAATATAGTGCATTGTTCCAATTCGAGCTGGAGTGTGTAAGAGGGGAGGTAGGAGAGTCCGAACATTGAAGAAGGATGGTAGAAGGATCGTTGAAGAAGGTGGGTGGTTGAAGAGTTGTAATGTTGAGGAGTGCATGTTGAGGAGGAAGAGAGAGATTAAGCTAACTCTCTACCAAATATCTAAATATATAAATCTCTACCAAAAGAGAGAGAGAGAGAGAGAGAGATTCACACAGGTACATGTAATGATAGAGGAAGAGTGTAGGGAATGGATAATGTTGATGTGAAAGAAACAGTGATTGACGAAGATTCAAGGATAGAGTGAGAGAGATTCACATATAAGAATTGAGAGAGGACGAGTGTGAGAAGATAGGTTGAATATGAGTGTAAGTGTTCGTGAGAGAAAGCAGGTTGATGAAAATAAGGAGATTATATAGAAAGAGAAACAAACTTTACGATCATGGAGAAGGATGGGAAATTAAGGGAAGAATAAGGAAAGACAAAAAATGGAAAATTAAAAAAGAGAACTTCAAAGAAAGAGAAAGCTAATTGATGAGAGATGGGAAAAGACAAGTAGCTGAAAAGAATGGAGAAAGGTTTATAAGATCAAGAAAGTATTTTGGAGTTGGGTGGAGAGGATGAGGAGGACTAGAAGGAGGGTAAATCAATTTCTTCATTAATTGTCATCCAAAACCAATTCAATGACAAAAATCTGGTGTGGCGCACTCATACAACTTTCCTTGCCGTTATGAAAATTGATTACCTGACGCTAGTGTTTCCGCGCATCTCAAGTCTATTCAAAGATTTGAGCCAGCTGGTGACAGGTCAATAACGCTAGAAACACACATGAGGTCTGCTATCTCTTCATAGTGAATGATTATATAGAATCAACAATAGTTAGCAATTGAATAATCACATTTTCTCGAATTTAAAGCTTATTTTCAATTTCAGGTGAAAATGTTACTGAACATTTAGTTTTTATTTTAGTTTTAGATTTTTATGCTCAATCTTTTCGAATTTTTTGTTTAAATTGTATCTGAAGCCTGATAATTGGGAATATAAAACCAAACTTTGCATAGATGATGGTGCAGTGCTCCTGAAATTTTACAGATATGGGACTTGTGGCAGTTGATAGAGCTCATCGATGACTATTTTAGGTATGAATTTGATCGAAATCGTTGGAGCCGTTTCCGAGAAAATCACGAAAAACCCTGTTCTTGACAACATTTTCGCCATTTTAGCCGCCATATTGAATTGCATTTAATAGAAATTGTTCGTGTCGGATCCTTATAGTGAAAGGACCTTAAGTTCAAAATTTCAAGTCATTCCGTTAATTGGGAGATGAGATATCGTGTACACAGACGCACACACAAACACACATACAGACCAATACCCAAAAACCACTTTTTTTTGACTAAGGGGACCTCCAAACGTATAGAAATTTAGAAATTGGGGTACCTTAATTTTTTTCGGAAAGCAATACTTTCCTTACCTATGGTAATAGGGCAAGGAAAGTAAAAATCACAAAAACCTGAATGTAAAAGTTTGAAAAATTGACTCTCAACTCGTCAAGGTGGATAGAAACTAACGATTTGCCGCTTCAATGGTGATTAGTTGAAGCATGATTGAGCCGCGTATCGCTTATCAAAGTTTGAATGGAATGCGCCGATTGCGACATGCATTGAGCTCTCATTTCAAAGTCTTAAACGCTAATTAACAACTTGCGTGGCGTGGAGAAAGTTCGGTTTATGAATCATTTCTGAACTTGGCACCCTCAACTTTGATTTTACTGGTGGTGTCGATAATGGAGAGAGCAGAGCAGGGCAGAACAGAGCGGCCCCAAAACATCTAATTCACTCCGACGACTTAGTTCTGTTTCTTGAAAGTTCCGAGCATATCAAATGAACCAAGTTTTTGCCCGAGGCGACTTCCCAGGCAACAATAATAACAGCAACAGGGTTCTCCATATTAACGATCTGTGCTCTATTGTTCGAAACTCACTTAAAATTCCACAATGTAATCCTAGAATGCTACAATGGAATCCTAGAATGCTACAATGGAATCCTAGAATGCTACAATGGAATACTAGAATGCTACAATGGAATCCTAGAATGCTACAATGGAATACTAGAATGCTACAGTCTCCATATTAACGATATGTGCTTATTGTACAAAACTCACTTAAAATGCTACAATGGAATTCCTAGAATGCTACAATGGAATCCTAGAATGCTACAATGGAATCCTAGAATGCTACAATGGAATACTAGAATGCTACAGTCTCCATATTAACGATCGGTGCTTATTGTACGAAACTCACTTGAAATTCTACAATGGAGTCCTAGAATGCTACAATGGAATCCTAGAATGCTACAATGGAATCCTAGAATGCTACAATGGAATACTAGAATGCTACAGTCTCCATATTAACGATATGTGCTTATTGTACGAAACTCACTTAAAATGCTACAATGGAATTCCTAGAATGCTACAATGGAATCCTAGAATGCTACAATGGAATCCTAGAATGCTACAATGGAATACTAGAATGCTACAATGGAATCCTAGAATGCTACAATGGAATCCTAGAATGCTACAATGGATCCTAGAATGCTACAATGGAATACTAGAATGCTACAGTCTCCATATTAACGATATGTGCTTATTGTACGAAACTCACTTAAAATGCTACAATGGAATTCCTAGAATGCTACAATGGAATCCTAGAATGCTACAATGGAATCCTAGAATGCTGCAATGGAATACTAGAATGCTTCAGTCTCCATATTAACGATATGTGCTTATTGTACGAAACTCACTTGAATCTAGACGTGGCTCAGAATCTAGACGTTTTCTCTGGTTTTAGCTATGGTGTCTAAGTAGAAACCGGTACCAAATAGTAGAAATCATTTACTTTTTGATGGAACTTACCTGTTGTCTAGTTATTTAAGTTGCCTTGGTTAGTGGTGAATTGGAACTGTAAAGCTCCACACACATACATTAATTATTTTTGTTCGTACGATATTTTGCCCTCCTTATGAGTTCCATCAGATTAAACGGAACTTGACAAACATAATCTGTTCAATCTAATAGAATTTATAAGGACGGCAAAATACCGTACAAACAAAAATAAACTAATGGGTGTGTGCGGGGCTTAACAAACTGTTGAATTGAATTGTTATTGTATTTACACACATGTAATGTATAATCATTATTGTAAAATAATGACTATTGTACTATTGTAAAATCACACACATGTGTGTGCGGGGCTTAACAAACTGTTGAATTGAATTGCTAGTTAAAACTGTTGAGTGGTGGATTGGAAATTAATGTTGATACACTGCCTCGTAATCAAGTAAGAAATACACATTAAAAAACTAGATTGAAGTGCTCGAGAAATCTGTTGAATGAAGAACAATACGATAATGAATGATTCAACTTTTAATTTATAGAATATATCCAATTGTTTCATCTGTTTTGTAGGAATAATAATCATTATCGATATTGACAGAGACAAATAGTATAAGTGATAAATGATACGAATGCTAAACGGTATCTCTATTCTATGATATTGGTGAACGGATGATTGAGTTTTTCTATTCTCTCAAAAAGATAGGCAATATGTTCGTATATCAAAATACTAATTTTTGTGTTCTTTGTGATGGATATACTGTATAATGTAGCCTAATTGATTAAAGAACAGTATTCTTGATAATATAGATTTCATATTCCCATGGTTTATTCATAAATTAGTGATTCAGAATGATCAAACTAATTATCCATTCATATTTTTAACCCCCAAATTTATAATTCCACATCCTGAGAACTCTTTGTAATGTACAGTGCGATATATAATTCCCACCCTTTTAAAAGATGTACTTCTACCCTGAATGAATCAATATAATCCGAGAAAAGTAGGATGAAGTGTGTAATATTATACTCCATAAGGATCTCTTTCAAAATAATAATTGTGACCTCAACTCAATCTTTGAACTTGGATCCGAGAGATCAATCAAAACCGAGGTCTCACGATTCGATCTCACTAAAAATGATCCCAAATTGAATTTACGTATTAAATAATTAATTTTTTTGACCTAACCATACAATTTTATCAGTTTATTATCATTATTCAGTAATGGTTCGGAATACATATTGAATGAAAACGACTTGAAATTATCAGAGCCACTGATATTCTAACAATTTAGTTACTAGTTTGGTTGTTACACAATTTTATTAATCGGTAGTAGAATTAAGGTTTACTAGTTTTAACACCAGAGATAATAGAGTCATTTCAATATGAAACAAGTTTCAATTTCTCCTCTCCCATTGTCAAAATATTTCTTCCTATCTTCCATTCTTTATTATATTACAATATAATACTATTGTATTGTTTGCTCTTTCCAATAAATAAATATAAAACTAATTCTCTTCATCAATGGCAATTGAATGTAAGAATGTAACTGAGACTCTACTTCCACCCTCAGCGAAAACCTTTGCTCGATCACATGATTTCTATAAAACTCAAGTGTCGATCAAATCCCGATTAATTCTCCATTCATCTTTCAATTGAAAGTTGAAACCAGTGGTGAGCATTTAACCATAGAGAAACAATAGCATAAGTACATATCCCATGGTATAGGGCGTTTATGTCGCAACTTTTACTGTTATCTCAAGCTGATAGTCCACGTAGTTCATTCCTGTGAAGCTTTATGACGCTGGTAGTCTCTCATATTGTGCTGTTCATACACTCTTACCCGGTCAAAACAATAGAAATCGACAATAATCGACAGTGATCGGCTTGAGTTAACAGTAAAAGTTGCGACATAAACACCCTATAGTATACCATGTGATATCTACTTACGCTATTGTTTCTCTATGATTTAACTCAATTGAGACTACTTCCACCCTTAGTGGAAATCTTTGTTCAATCATTGCATAAAACTCAAGTGTCAATAAATCCCTTTCAGTTTTCCATTCATCTTTCAATTGAGAGTTGAAACCAGCGGTAAGCATTATTGGCAACGACAAGCAGTACTACAGTAATTGTGCCAATAGCTGGGAGCAAAGCACGTTTAATGAAAACCAGGAGTGTGTGCAGGTATGTTGTGTTGCTATGGCAGCACGGATGACGGGATGCCAAGGGTTGCTATGGTAATTGAAACAATCGGACGAGAACAGTCTTCCAGCTCAATTCTCTGTCTCACATTGTTGATAGCTCTGATGCAGGTGGAAAATAACACTCAGCAAAGTCCCGGACAACGGAGCTCATCACTCCGTATTCGAGTAGTGTATTATTTCGTTGTCGGTGGTGAATTAAATGAAGAGCTCTAGAATGAACCACTCCTATCAGATTGAGAAGTATTATAAACATGAAATAGTTTTATAACAATTTTTCCCTGGGGATGTTGTATAGGTCAACTTCTATCACTATAGCTCTATATTTGTCTGAAAACATTGATTGGTTGTTTCACATTGTTCTAATCAAATAAAAATCAATATTGGATATCATATGAAACCTATTCTCTACTAAAAGGACGGCAATATGATTAGACATCAGGTTTTATCATGACAATTCTGGTGAGATGATGGAATGATGAGGAGGAGGAGGAGGATGACTCAGAGAGGTAGTGGTGTTGGATGAAGAGAGAAATTATGGGAAGAGTAATCAGGTACTAAGGATATAGGTAGAAGATTCTCATAAGACATAAACCTCATTCGACAAATGTTTCAGGAGAGAAGATTACTTCAATTAAGAAAATTCAATAAAGTATTTATAACTTATGCTGGGTTTCAATTGACTAGATCAAAAGTCTTGATTCAGTTGTTCATACTTCATCATCAGCTTTGTAATGATCAATGAAATGATACCCTTTGTGGGCCTACCATTCTACCATTCGTACTGCAAATCTTTGAATATTGTATCATAAGTGGCAAGTTTTTCATCTTGCTTAGAATTATGAAGTTTCAAAAGCTCTAAAAAATTAAATAAAATTTCATCTTCATTTCCGTTTTCAATATTGGATTCCTCATTGGATTGATTGTACCAGTTAGTAAATGACACAGATTTGATGTCTCGGCTTATGATAAATTAAATTTCAATATGAAGATTAGGTAAAGTGATGTGTTCGCAGTTGAGAATCGTCCCGGAATTGATGGTTCATTTTTCCATTACATTTATATATTGGTAATTCAATTATCCAATATATTGGTAATTAATCATTCGAGAATTATCATGCTTGTCAATTCATGAATAACTATTTCTATAACGATTTTCTTTGGCAATAGTGTCAACAATAATAACTACATAATAACTACATCAAATGTTTTGATGTTTACATGAGTATAATAATATTGTGGATTTATGTGAAATTTTAAATATTTTTGGCGATTGTGAAGGAAGATTTTTGTTTGGATTTGTATTTTGAAATAAATTAATCTGATAAATTCAAAATTGTAGACTAGTAGAGACATTTTTTTGAACTCAACATAATGTGTGAAATTAAGTTATCATTTTTACATAGCCTCTAGACTGTTTATTCCAAATTAAGGTTTAAAGCAGTTCTGTGCGAATGCCTGTTGTTTTCACCTGGATTGTATTGTATATGAATGAATAAATAAATAAATAACTGATTAAATTTGCATTATAGGTTGTATGAAACTGCATTTAATAACAAACATCACTGAAATGAAACCCTTTGTGGTCCTACTGCAAATCTTTGAATTGGATTAGAAGTGTCGAAGACAAAACTCTCCCACAGACAAAAATGTAACCAGGCTCACGTTGTTCTAAAAACATTCTTTGCATTCCGTACAACACCTATAAAAAACACTGCCAGAGATTCTATCTGATAGTTTACTTGTAGTGTGGGTGCCGCTATTTTTATTGCAGTGGCGCAATTCGGTCAGATTGGACGCAAACTGCGATGATGCGATATCAGTGGCTGATCAATTTGGAAATTGCCGGTTGGCCTATAGGACAGTGCACATCTGGAATTGATGGCCCAGCCGCACGCAACTCCAGCCATAGGAATTATCTTCACGCACATGCAAAGCAAAACTTAACCAAATTACAGAGCCGCTCTTATCAGCCTACCCATTATAATTCACACCTCTTGAAAAATCTGCCATTATATTTCAGTGCTGTTCCTAACACATATTTAGCATTAGCAAGAACACTACGCCTAGGCCTATATTAATTAGTTTCCAAGTGGTCATCAATTCATTTATGATAATATCTTTATGTTCTTTCTAGTTCAGAATGCCTTCATTATTTTCCGTCATGATTTGTTTGCTTTTGTATTTGAATTTTGAAAACAATGCCAACCTGCTGTAGGATAATTTCCTAGAAAGCAACTGTATTCAATAACTGAATTAATAAGTACTGTAACTGTACTACAACTGTATTAATAAGTGGTCATCAATTGCTTTGGTTTCCCTCATTTTGTATACAGCATTTGGTAATTTGGAAAGATTTTCAAATGAGTAATTAAAACTTTCAAAATTTATACCTCTTGAATTCATCCCATTTGGAAAGTTTAGTTATTTCAAGAATTTTAAAGCTATTTATAATAACATTAGAAAGATAGATAGATAGATAGATGAAAAGATGATTCATTTGAACAAAGCAAATACATAATAATGCACAAAAAACAGTTCACAATGTCTTTCATAAGAATAAGTACAATATCAAAAAATTTTATTTCACAAAAATCAACATAGACTTGGCAGAAGCCGTCAGTCGAGTTGTTCACCCTATAATACACTTTCAATAACACTGTTTTATCTGAGTTTTGACCTTCGTCTTGCTGATCAATTTTATTCTTCAATTCGATTCTCAACACAGACCAGATTTAGGCGTACGGTATTTTTCACAACTTGGATAACCAAACTATTACACTATCGCTGCATCGATTCTTATCTCATCACCAGAAATGAAACGTTCTACTTCCAACACAGATTTGTCTAGCTGAAAGAAGACTTTGAGAATTCATATGAGTTATATTATAATAATATTATAGATGAAAAAAAATCAGAATAACAACATTTTTGGTCAACCCCACATCTTAAATTCCTAGCTACGCTACTGCAAGAGTCATATTGTTCATTTTCAAAGGAATAAGTAACCAGAAATAGTTTTTGTGCTGACTTGTAGAATGCAGTCCATTCAGGGAAATATTCTTTGAAGCCAAATTTGTATTACACAACTCACAACTTATGTAGGTACTCGAAAAAGCTGAATTCGAATTATCAGCGAAAGATCAGAAGAGTCAACAAGAAATGCGCTCCAAGAATTTCCCCCTATTTCATGTCATAAAAACTTCCACATCATAAATCAAAAATCGTTTTACAGATAAATTATTTATTTCCTACGTTTAGGTCGAGTGAACACGAAAGAGAGAGAGAAAGAGAGAGAGAGAAAGTGAGAGAGAGAGCAGTGTGCATTTTCCACGCGCTATTGGGAAATAAATACGATTTCGTCGTCGGAACGAGGGAAAAATCTTTTGCTGCAGAGGCGAGCTTTGATCTTGTTAGAGTTGGAGTCTTGAACGCTTATCAATCGCAGGGATCAGGAGGAATCTTGTTACGATATTTGGTAAGGAGCCGAGAGGGGAGACTGGAGTGGTAATCTTCTCTCGATTGCTGTGTTCATAGCTGGAATATCATGGAGTGGGGTCAGCCTCGTTCCTTCGAGCGTCGCTCTTTTTGCTTCCAGAAGAAAATAGAATGAAAATTTCTTCAGCTCGAAACCCCCACAAAAAACATAAACTCTAACCAGTCCCGAATCTAAAAAGCACAACTGTCTTTAAATATGGCGCTATTTTCTGATATCGAATGCTTTTGTTCCGTTAGCAACTACGATAGACATTCCATTAGTGCGAGGATGCTCCCATTTACCGTCTACTTTGTAGCCTGGAAGTTGCAATTCAAGGTACAAGAAAAACGATTTACTCTCGGTAAATCGGGAAATCGATTGAGAATCCAATCTTCGCTGAATAGTCGGGAAGAGAGAGAGGGAGCGGTGTGAAAGGGAGACGATTACTAGCAACTTGAATGAGGAAGGAGAGTTTCTCTATGTTGGAAGTGTCGACTCAAAAGAGCCGTAAATACTAAGTCCCTTTCATTCATCGCTCGTTAGTTCTGAATAGAGATCTCTCATCTCTCAAAACGCAATCATCTTCTACTGAGCTGTATGAGCTCTATAACTAGACATGATTACTCATCCAAGTTACTCATTCATGATTCATTCAAGATATTGAAAATTTTTGGACCAAAATACGTAATTTCCTTCAAAATAAAATTCTAGTAAAAATGGAAGGACTACTAACTTTTCATTTGGTAGACTTGAAACCACATAACAACTGACCCAATATTTCTGATGTACTTATATTATTGCAATATTATAGCTGACATAAGTCCTAATTTTTAATTGTCCCAATATTGTTCTAATTATTTGAGATCGATATATTTTGCCTTTTTTCAGAGTATTGCAACATGTGGCATACTACTGTGGGGAAATAGTAGTCATGCAGAAAATATTTTATTATTGCAAAAGAAGGTGGTCAGGGTTTTAACTGATTCTCATAGACTAGCACACTGTAAGCCTCTTTTCGTCCAGCTTAGAATAATGACAATAGTGAATTTTTACATTTATACTGTATCGTTGCATGTTAAAAAAAACTCATCCAATTTAAAATTAAGGCATCAAACTCATAGCTATAACACAAGAAATTGTCATAGGATTGATTTTCCCTATCATAGGTTATCCAAAACAGCCAAAAGTTATGATACATTTGGTATAAAAATTTGCAATAAATTACCTACAGATTTAATATCAGAGACAGAAAAGAAATTCAAGACGAGATTATTGAATTGGCTTGTGATAAATCCTTTTTATAGTGTTGAAGAGTTCTTTGAGAGTGAAATAATTGTTGCTTAGAGTTAAGAGGTTTCTTTTTGCATTTATATATTGTTCTAAAGGCTCAAGTTGTGCTGTAAGGAATATGTTTTGTACATTCAAATGAATATTATTAATGTATTTGAAAAATCCAATTGACTTACAGTTTACTTAGGTACTGTATTATTTTAAGACTTAGTAATGTAATTTTGTATGTACAGTTGCTGTAAAATTTGATTTTATCTTTTGTCTTACTGTAATCAATATTTGACTTTGCCTATTGTTCTAAGAATTTAACGGCAATAAAATCATATTTATTATTTATTTTCAAAAAAATAAATTGACAGAGAGTGTGTAATATTGCTTGGAATGTGCATCGATTGTTTGTTATTCTTTTCAAATGAGGGAAAGTGGATTAAAATGTTAATATACATGTATTATCCAAACTAAAATTCCTTACCCTGTCATAATGATTATGCAAGTTCCGACTCGGCAAAATATTCATTGCTTTTTTTAAAATTAAAAATATGATGGTGCCCCAAACAGGACTTTTAGTCCTCGGGGTACTTGATATTATTTATTCTTCTATTGATGTTAATGAGTTATTGTGATTTCTTTTTACATCGTTTAATTGTATTATTCTATTATCTTCATTCTTATAATTTGTAATATTGTTGTTGTGATATATCTACTCTATTGTTCATAATTTGAAAAATAAATGAATTTATTATTATTATTTACTATTCGGTAAATGAGTATCTTCAGTCTTCAATATAATAAATGCTCATGATACAACATCTACCATTCAATTTTTGGTAACACTAAATAACTTATTAATTATTAATATGAATTGAAGTTTGTTTCTAACTTAGACTAAGATAAAATGTTATTGTAGTAGCATGTTTTACATGGTTTGAATATTTTCATATATTACATGATTTCTTTTATTATATGCTTATTTTATATCTTAATTTCTCTTTTATTTCACAAGTGTTATATTATTGTTATTATTTTGACGTGCTTATAAGATGAAATTGTTCTGGCAATAAGGTATCTTGAATCTAATAATTTTCAATATACAAGGTTGATCATCAATGTAAACACTTGTCTGTTCTCACCTCACATATTTCCTCTTATTTTTTGTTATTTTTTGAAGACATTCTTCTTGGCAATAGTCTTTCAAATACATATTCCAGAACCAGGATGTCTCAAATTTTTAGAAGAATGATTTTTTCGAAAGGAGGCAGTGAATTGTTATATCTCTGTGGGAGAACCTAAAATTATCAGAAATTGAAACTTTGATTGCGTTGATAGCAATGTTATCGCTAACAAAACATTCACGTGATAACTTTTGCAGATCGTTGATAAAAATAATTCCAGTAACTAAATAATTATCATTCATCTCTTCACCAAGTGAAGTTTCTCAGATCACTTTTAGATCGCGTTCTAACGTTATCGCTAACAAAATGGAGTCTATGACATTAGCCAATAAGAGTACGTTGTGGGCGTGGACTTTTACTGGGCACTTACTCTGTATAATGTGTACTCGCACGTGATTGGTTGACGTTGTGACGTAGTAGATATCGGCCGTTACAGTTGCACCAATAGAAAAGTAATGGAATTCTATTGGAGAGTGTGTTACTTGCTTCTCAATAAACGAGAACTTTCAAGGATTTTGTTCAACGTACATTAAAGTGGTCAATTCCACATGATTTTCAATTACAATCATGCCTCAGGATAAAATTTTTTATCCGCATTACGATAGCTTCTAACTTGAAATGATATCTATACAGTTGATTTCATGGGCTGTGGTGCACTATATGGGCCTTTGTCGATTCAGTTATTTATGTAATGTAATGCAAAATTATTTCTTCAATATGTGAATATATCCTATTTTAGTAATAATAATCTGAAATATTTATTCTATGTTTGGTTTTGAAGCATCTAAATTTAAAAATCTACTTTGTGAAAATAATTAAGGACTGGACACTTTGTGAAGTGAACAACTACAAGACTTAACCCATTTCGGACTATGTGTAACGTTATCTAAATTTGGGAGAGGAATAGCACAAGGTTACCCTATTTTATCTCTCCCTATCATTTTGATGATGTACTTATTGTATGAATCAATAAAGAATAAAGAATGTATACATATTAGTAGGATAAAGGTAGTCAAGTGAGAAGTAAGAAGTCAAAATAAGAGGAGAAAAATGAAGAAAGTACTCTGATTTCCTCTGTATTTTGAACTGTTACTTCAAAAGAAATAGTCTGAAGTGAATTAATAATAAGTAACAAGAGAAAAATCAAGAAAGTACTCTGATTTCCTCTGTATTTTGAACTGTTACTTCATAAGAAATGGTTTGAAGTGAACCAATAAAAAATAACAAGAGAAAAATGAAGAAAGTACTCTGATTTCCTCTGTATTGTGAACTGTTGCTTCAAAAGAAATAGTCTGAAGTGAATGAATAATCTTGCAAGAAGGCTTTTGCTATCCAATCTAGATAATGGTGTCACACGGTGAAGACCTCTCATGTAACCAGGCCTGCACTGACATATTCTGTGAAGCATCTTCCGTGTATTATGTTGTTATCATTGTGCAGACCAGGAGGAAGTTGAAGAGTGGAATATTGTGTTTGGCCACGTGGTATGGACAACCCTTTATCGATTGCCCTCATTCATCTTTTAGGTTTTTCACGTTATGTCGGTGGTCACCATGTTTGACAGCTCATGATGGATAAACCACTCTCACTTCCTTCCCCTTCTCACTCGCTCTCCCACTCACTTGCACTCACTCTCTCTCGCTCCGTCCAATCCCCCCAGGCTGCATCAGCTGTCTTTCAATAACGCATAAGCAAGTTCTTTGCAAAAGCCTCACGCACAAATCAGTCAATGCGTTCAATGTGTGGGCTATGCCAAATTTAACAGACAGCTTCTGTTCACCTCCACTCTGGTCATATAAATTGAGTGTGGTGGAGAGAGGCATTTCATGTGTGGTTACAACTGTTTTATTATTTATTAGTCCTGGGCTGCATTTTCGGAATCATCTTTGATTGACTGTATGACTTCTGTCGTTTGAGAGCATTGATTTCGCAGATAAATTAAAAAATATTATCATTAATATAACAGTTGTGTTGTGTGTAATGTTGTGGTGCTTTTCCAACACAAATTGAAATTGTCAACCACTTCTATTGAAACGGTTGCCGTATTTGTTGACTTTTATAAAAGAGGTTGACAATTTCAATTTATGTTTCCAATATAATAATTATTTTGTGCTGGATGAACTGTAGTAATAGTTTATTGAACTTGATTTTTTGTGAGCTTCATATTTCACATTTCATAAAGTTCATATGAGCACAACCAAAATTGATAAAAACTGGGTGTTTGGATAGAATTTGGTTTATGCAGTTTTGTTTACATAGAATTCAGTTGGAGTGTAGTTCACTTTGTTTCAGCCAGTGGCGCCATTCCACCAAACTGCTATGGTGGGGGGGGGCAAAAACCAAGAGGTATGAGGGGGGGAAGGAATACCCCCAAAGGATAGAGGGTTCTGGGGTTTTCCCTATAAATTTAATGTAACATTCGAAGATGTTATTATATTCTTCATTTTTTCCAGTTTTATACAAATGTGGTTGAAGTATCAATACAAACATACGGTATACATTATTAGTTATTGAATCATGAAATATTTATTAGAAATATAGCCCTAAAGTAGGAATACACTGAAACAGATTTCTTAAAAATCATGGAAACAGATAAGTTTTCTTTTACAATGACAATTTCAACTATTTCATTGAGGATCATATTCTAATTTGAAAATAACTCTCAGTTAGAAAGCCAAAGAAACATTAAGCTGTTCCAATAATTCTCACCAACTCTGTACATACATTTTTGATTGTCTGATTGTGCCCTTTCTTTTGCTTTCACTGTGACATCTTGCAGCTTGTTAATTCTCACGTTGAAATTTATGCAGTAACTCACTTATTGTGCCCTGATTAATAATTGTACCCATTCTATATTCAAGCTTCAACTATACCACAGAGAAAAATATATTCTTTATTACTCCGTACCCGTAGCCATACTTTCAAGGCAATTTTGCTACATTGTTGATACTGTAGAAGGAATTATTCTACTGCTGTTTAAAAAAAGTATGAAATCAGTATGAGATTCTAAGGATTTGTGTAGATACACCAGAATTTTCATTATTTATCTGTCCTTGGGGGGGGGCCTATGCCCCCCTGCCCCCCCCTGAATGGCGCCCCTTTTTTCAGATATAGTTTAATTATTTTCAGTACGAAATCGTGAGTTCTATTGCTTTGCGGCTACTGCCTTTATTTATTTTTGATCAATATTTTCGAATAATTGTCTATTTCTCTATCAATACATTGATAGAATTGGTTAGAATAAAACTGTCATTTGCTCTTATCTCATGTATCTCTTATCTCGGGACACTCTCGTGTTTCGGATGTACACGTTTAGACGTCGGTCCCGGCTGCCTAAAAAGCAGTTGTAAGGTCATGTCAGAGACCCTGAAATTGTTCAGTTGCGACCTGAAAACTCTGACACCAGACCTGAGCCAGCTAGGTCACTCGATATTATTATTATTATCTCATGTATTTCTCTTGATGTTTTGACTTCAAACCTTGATTACTATTATTATAATTATCAATCAACGGTGATTACCTTGTCATTTTAATTGATTCTCGCTTTTCAAGTACTCTCTCAAGTACCTATTGCAAGTGACTCTTTCTGAATTCTTCTCCTTTACTCCTATCGAATTTGAATTTGAATTTTAATTTGAGTTAGAAAGCTAAAGAAACATTAAGCTGTTCCAATAATTCTCACCAACTCTGTACATACATTTTTGATTGTCTGATTGTGCCCTTTCTTTTGCTTTCACTGTGACATCTTGCAGCTTGTTAATTCTCACGTTGAAATTTATGCAGTAACTCACTTATTGTGCCCTGATTAATAATTGTACCCATTCTATATTCAAGCTTCAACTATACCACAGAGAAAAATATATCCTTTATTACTCCATACCCGTAGCCATACTTTCAAGGCAATTTTGCTACATTGTTGATACTGTAGAAGGGATTATTCTACTGCTGTTTAAAAAAAGTATAAAATCAGTATGAGATTCTAAGGATTTGTGTAGATACACCAGAATTTTCATTATTTATCTGTCCTTGGGGGGGGGCCTATGCCCCCCTGCCCCCCCCTGAATGGCGCCCCTTTTTTCAGCTATAGTTTAATTATTTTCAGTACGAAATCGTGAGTTCTATTGCTTTGCGGCTACTGCCTTTATTTATTTTTGACCAATATTTTCGAATAATTGTCTATTTCTCTATCAATACATTGATAGAATTGGTTAGAATAAAACTGTCATTTGCTCTTATCTCATGTATCTCTTATCTCGGGCCACTCTCGTGTTTCGGATGTACACGTTAAGCCGTCGGTCCCGGCTGCCTAAAAATCAGTTGTTAGGTCATGTCAGAGGCCCTGAAATTGTTCAGTTGCAACCTGAAAACTCTGACACCAGACCTGAGCCAGCTAGGTCACTCGATATTATTATTATTATCTCATGTATTTCTCTTGATGTTTTGACTTCAAACCTTGATTACTATTATTATAATTATCATTCAACGGTGATTACCTTGTCATTTTAATTGATTCTCGCTTTCAAGTACTCTACCTATTGCAAGTGTCTCCTTCTGAATTCTTCTCCTTTACTTCTATCCAATTTGAATTTGAATTTTAATTTGAGTTAGAAAGCTAAAGAAACATTAAGCTGTTCCAATAATTCTCACCAACTCTGTACATACATTTTTGATTGTCTGATTGTGCCCTTTCTTTTGCTTTCACTGTGACATCTTGCAACTTGTTAATTCTCACGTTGCAATTTATGCAGTAACTCACTTATTGTGCCCTGATTAATAATTGTACCCATTCTATATTCAAGCTTCAACTATACCACAGAGAAAAATATATCCTTTATTACTCCATACCCGTAGCCATACTTTCAAGGCAATTTTGCTACATTGTTGATACTGTAGAAGGAAGATTATTCTACTGCTGTTTAAAAAAAGTATGAAATCAGTATGAGATTCTAAGGATTTGTGTAGATACACCAGAATTTTCATTATTTATCTGATCCTTGGGGGGGGGCCTAGGCACCCCCCTGCCCCCCCCTGAATGGCGCCCCTTGTTTCAGCTATAGTTTAATTATTTTCAGTACGAAATCGTGAGTTCTATTGCTTTGCGGCTACTGCCTTTATTTATTTTTGACCAATATTTTCGAATAATTGTCTATTTCTCTATCAATACATTGATAGAATTGGTTAGAATAAAACTGTCATTTGCTCTTATCTCATGTATCTCTTATCTCGGGACACTCTCGTGTTTCGGATGTACACGTTAAGCCGTCGGTCCCGTTTGCCTAAAAATCAGTTGTTAGGTCATGTCAGAGGCCCTGAAATTGTTCAGTTGCAACCTGAAAACTCTGACACCAGACCTGAGCCAGCTAGGTTACTCGATATTATTATTATTATCTCATGTATTTCTCTTGATGTTTTAACTTCAATCCTTAATTACTATTATTATAATTATCATTCAACGGTGATTACCTTGTCATTTTAATTGATTCTCGCTTTTCAAGTACTCTCTCAAGTACCTATTGCAAGTGTCTCTTTCTGAATTCTTCTCCTTTACTCCTATCGAATTTGAATTTGAATTTTGGTAGCTCTACCCATTCACTCCCCTGGGATCAAACACGCAAATCCTCAACCAATGACAGAGCCAATAACAGAAACATATTGAAAAATCGCTTCTCAATCGCTCAAAAACAGAATAAATGGAAGATGACTGAAATAGATTAGTGAAAAAGAATGCGGTAGAGTGCGGCAAGAGATAGGACGTAAAGTATTTCTCGCTGAATCTGTATCAGCTTGATATTGGTAGAATATTTACTGAGAGCTTGACACAAAAAAGCTTTTGCGGCGCGCAAAGCAGATCCATTTATTTCGGCCGGGGGGGGGGGATGGTATGAGGCCGCTTGCCTAACCATGCAAATCGGCAGTTGAAGTATCGACTTTGATGTATATCGACTTTGATATATGGCACTTCCCAAGTGTTGTGGTGTATTCATAGTTTCACTTTTCATCAATTTGAAGCTGTGAGGCTCCTACAAGGCCTGTCATGATTGATAATATGTCTTTATTATTGTATCAACTGCTAAGTGAAGTTTCTTGAGAAATCTGAGACAAATAACAGGAATAAGATTCTGATTTTTTGAGAGAAATCGAGAATAATTATTCTATTCTTCATTCTTCCAGGTAAGATGATTAAAAATCTGGTGTGGCGCACTCACACAACTTTCCTTGCCGTCATGAAAATTAATCACCTGACACCAGTGTTCCCGCGCATCTCAAGTCTACTATTCAAAGATTTGAGCCAGCTGGTGACAGGGCAATAACGCTGGAGACACACGTTAGGTCTGCTATCTCTTCATAGTGAATGATTTAATAGAATCAACAATAATTTGCAATTGAAAAATCACATTTTCTCGAATTTAAAGCTTATTTTCAATTTTAGGTGAAAATGTTACTGAACATTAATTGTAGAGATTTTCATGCTCTATCTACTCCACTTGATTTTTTTCGTTTGAATTGTATATGAAGGCTGATAATTGAGAATATAAAATCAAACTTTGCATAGATGAGGCAAAGCTCCTGGAATTTTTACAGATATAGGACTTGTTGCAGTTGATAGAGCTTATCAATGACTATTCCAGGTATAAATTTGATCAAAATCGTTGGAGCCGTTTTCGAGAAAATCGCGAAAAACCCTGTTTTTGACAACACTTTCGCCATTTTAGCCGCCATCTTGGATTGCATTTGATCGAAATTGTTCGTGTCGGATCCTTGTAGTGTAAGGATCTTATGTTCCAAATTTCAAGTCATTCCGTCAACTGGGAGATGAGATATCGTGTACACAGACGCACATACACTCATACACACACACACACACACACACACACACACCACACACACACACACACACACACATTGACCTGTTGTTATGTTATCTCAAAAATTGATAAATAATTTATCAATTAAAAATGTCTAGAAAAAATCCTAAATGAACATAGAGCTTTCTGCCCTATATCGTACCGTGACGTGTCTGGGTGCAACTGTCTACAACGTTGATGGAAAGATACAATTTTCAAGATGTTCGATGTTTTTGAACGGTTAGTATTATAGTCAACTGTCTACTAACGTTAATGGAAAGATACATTTTCAAGATGTTCGATGTTTTTGAACGGGTAGTATTATAGTCCACTAGACAGCTGATTTATGATGAATAATACTATAGTCTGATTTTTAAGGTAATATTGGCGTATGAAGGAGGCTCCTTTTTCCTTTTATATCATCCTTGAAATGCAAAATTTCCAAAA
Source organism: Nilaparvata lugens (assembly GCF_014356525.2). Taxonomy (NCBI): domain Eukaryota; kingdom Metazoa; phylum Arthropoda; class Insecta; order Hemiptera; family Delphacidae; genus Nilaparvata; species Nilaparvata lugens. Next base: position 89,260,859 of record NC_052504.1, read on the forward strand.
ACCTTGTAAAAAAACCTTAAACCTCAACCAAAAACCTTACGTCGACGCGCAATTAAAAAAGGAACATACCTGTAAAATTTCATGAAAATCTATTACCGCGTTTCGCCGTAAATGCGCAACATAAAAACATATAAACATACAAACATTTAAACATTCAAACATTAAGAGAAATGCCAAACCGTCGACTTGAATCTTAGACCTCACTTCGCTCGGTCAATTATTGTGGAGTTCACTTTATACTATCGGCATTGAATGGATGGGATATTTCATCTTGTTTATACGATGCTGTTAGTAACCTTAATCTCATTAAAGCTGGATTACCAGTTTTATACCCAGTCAGTACATTCAGTTAACGTAGCCGGTACAGTGAGAATATTATTATCATAAGTTCTAATGTGACTATTCATACTCGCTCGAACGGGCTGATTGGAAAAAGTCCTATTATAACTCATGGTATATAGGAATATAGGAATATAGGAGTAATGAGTAACCATGATAGCTCGTGGTAAATACATTTTCACTGTGCTGGTGGTAACGTTCACTGATGGGAATCACTACCTCCGTAAACAGGAGGTATTGTTTATGGAGGTAGTGTGGGAATCCAGCTCTATGCTGACATGTGAAGTATCTTATACCATAGAGAAACAATAGCGTAAATAAACAATAAACGCCCTATACCATGGGATATCTACTTATGCTATTCTTTCTTTATGCTTATACTCACACACTAATGTGTGTCCCTCAGTTTTCAAATACTGGAATAAGTTAGTTAGATTTTTGTATGTTATGTAATGTTTGATTGTGTATTTGATGAAAATTTCGAATTATTAAAAACTTATACAAATGCATATTGGAACTCATCCTTAGTTGCAGTTTACGGTAAAAAAGAGCAAGGGTTGATCTATTATTTCTATACACTATTAAGATAGGACTACGTAGCTCTCCAAATCGACCACTCTCCGAGAGATTCTTTGCCGAAATGATATTCAAGAATTACATATTTTTTATTGCATATCAGTTACTTCTAAACGTGTTTACTGCATATAGGCAGCACAGGCTGGGATGGGTGTTTCATACACCTCCATGCTCTTAGCACTAAATAATTTCCAATTCATACTTTGCGATCATAATAATTCTGCTATTTTATCAACTCACTTGTTGGTTATGAGGATATTTAAAATAGTTGAAGTCAGTCTACGAGTCATAAACCGTATTTCCATCGAACACGGAAGTTATTGATTGGATATGCATCCTGAATCTTCTATACTACTGACTCTCATTTGAAAATCCTTGTTCTCGTAAATATAAAAAAGAATGTCCTATGATGCTCTAATACTGCCTATAAGGCTGGTAGGCTATTCTCGACCAGGTCTGCAAGTAGAGGTTCGATATGATAGAGATTGTAATAGCCTTTAACCGAGAGATGGAAGCCATTTTCCTGAATATAAATCAACCGATATTGCTGTTCGTGTTTTTATATCACTATTAGCACGCTACCACTACATATTTTGTTTATAGCATACCTATATTGTGCAATGAGAGAGAATACCAATAACATCCATGCCTTTGGTGGAATTGGAATAGTATATTTATATTATCACACCAAAATTAACGATGAGTTTGAATAACAACCTCTCAATAATTAAAATCAGGTTGAGGAGAATGGGAAAAGTTTTAGTTATAAGTTATTAATTATATAAACATAGGAATTAGTTTGAAACTCATCAGGAGTTTTTTATTCGAGAACTGTAAGATTAAATAATTTCTTATTTTTCTCGCCAATTAATCAATACATTTATCGACTTGATTCATCATAAACTGCGAAGGGAGCCGGCCAGATAGCCGAGTTGACCAGGGGGTTGCATCCTTCAGTCTGCTAGTGCTACCTGGTCGCAGGTTCGAATCCCGCCGAATCCCATCGAATAGGCATGGACGTTTGATCATCTCATAAATCACCCTCGCACTTTCCATTACCCACGCACTAGCAAAAAGCTCATGTGGGCATCATCCGCAATAACTAGTAGTTCTGTGAACAGTAGACCTCACGCAGTTATAAACAGCAGCCACCTCTTATACTGTCCATCAGAGTAAATCCTGTCTGTATGTCGTGTCGGTGAGATATCGGTGTGAAAACGGCTAATTGCTGTTGGGGTTGGTGTATCAAAAATGCTTACATGAAAACCTAATCTCCTTCAAGACATTCTGGCAACAGGACAGCCCGAGTTCAAAGAAGAGAAAGCAGACAATACTATGTTATTTTAGTTGTTAATTGCATGCGTTATTGCACGCAATCAATAGTTCATTTAAAGTGCATATAAATTGAATAAAATGAGGCATGCAATTAATAGTCTACACAGTAGCTGATTTTTTACCAAGTTACATTGAGATATTGAATTGCATGATTGATGGCATGCAATTTATAATCCACTCGACAGCTGATTTCTTGATGATTAATTCCATAGTCTGATTTTTACTTTAATATTAGCGTATGAAGGAGGCTCCTTTTTCCTTTTATATTATCTTTGAAATGCAAAATTTCCAAAAACCTTGTATATACGTCGACGCGCAATATAAAAAGGAACATACCTGTCAAATTTCATGAAAATCTATTACCGCGTTTCGCCGTAAATGCGCAACATATATAAAAATTTAAACATTTGAACATATAAACATTCAAACATAAAGAGAAATGCCAAACTGTCGACTTGAATCTTAGACCTCACTTCGCTCGGTTAAAAAAATCATATATTCGTTCGGAAATTGGAAGTCTAATGATAATGATAGGAAAATAAAACAGTCCAATGGTTTTGATTTGATTTTTAGGACATTTCAAAAGTTTTATTCTTGAACTACTCTAAATATTCATTCAATATTATCATCATAATGTTTAAACCTTCAGCACAAGCCAGGAGCTTATGTGGTCATCATCCTCATTCATTTTAATACGATAAGGTTTCATGTTTTAGGACATATTGTTAATTAGTTGATCGATCGCAGCCAGAAAATTGGTCGCTGCAGGAATGGGAAGAATATTATTCATCAACTCTCCAAGTTTTGCTGGTTTCAAATTCAACAATTAAGAATACAAAAATGGATCAAAGTAAACATTGTTCTTCTGAGAACTGGGCTTTCAAATAAAACTCGTACTATAGTTGTTTATGCCAGAGGGATATTAAAATATTCTGCTTTCGAGTTTCCACAAGTAGTCAAGTTTAGCAAGTAAGCGGAAATAATATAGCAATAAAAACAAACCTGGGGTCGATTTGATGAAAAATTGGAAAAACACCAGAAAAATCCATTAAAATCGTAACAAAACCCTCATATTTCTGTCTACAAGCCGGCAGCACAAAGAATCGAGCCAAAGCTCATCACTGGCGTTCCCCTTCAACATTTCAATTACCGGAGTAAATACGCTGCTTTCCCATTAAAATCCTTTATACAATCCCTCCCCAGTTCCTACTCTCAACAGTGATTTCCTACTGGTATTACATTTACATTCTCGTTTCATTTCGATTCCTGTTTTTCTTAATAAAGTTTTTTCTTGCCGAGATACTAATTGAAGTTTATTTCCTTCGCACTGGTGTCCTGAGAAAACATAAGGCGCGCACACTCCTTATTACTGCACTCATCCAGCTCAATCTTTCTCTGCTCTTCCTCCATTTCTGACTATTCCTTCCATCTTATCGCGCCTTACTTCGTTTATATAAGAAACACAGCAACGCTTAAAAAGCTTATCAAGGTACATGAACACAGACCATAGCTTAATCCGAGCTCAGTAAATATGTTCGAATTGAGAATCGAGTATTAACTACAATTAAAGCGCTTTTACAAACCAACAGGATATGAAATATAATGAAAAATGTTCGTTGATTATTGCGCAAGTACAGCATTACAGTTATACAGTTGTACAGTATAACCGTTTATATTATACATATAACAGTTTTACAGTTATATAACAGTAGTGTAATAAAGATGGAGAATGCTCAACCTGATTCGTTCTAACTTTTGATTTTGGTTGAATAGGCCTACCCAATATAAAGTTGTTTAATATGTAGACTTTAATTTTTTTTCATCTTTTTTATTACATTTTTTTATTTTTTCTTTCAGTGCCCACATGATTCTTTGTTCTGTATTAAATGGTTTGTGCCCATGTAAGATATTCTAAGTGCATATTCTTCCACCTCTAATTTTTTCTCCTGGAAAATAGATTCGGAAATAATTATTTGAAAGTAGGATTCTTATGAAAACCCATATTTATTGTATTTATTGTATGACCACCTATATTGTTGTGACGCTTATTTTGTTGTTCAATTTACTTAGTTCTCATTTTATTTTACTCTTGTTTTATTCTTAGCTTTTATTTATTTTAAATCTAATTTTTGAATGAAGATGTAATGTTTCAAGGATACATTTTAAGGGTCTAACCTGTTGTCTCCAAGTATGAATTTATGTAAATAAATAAAAAAATAATCATGTTAGGGTAACCAATGATAAACTCATCGATAGTATTTAGTAATATAGAGCAATAAGATTCTATTGGAAGAAAATAATTTAGTTCCTGTAATATATAAACTTTTGAAAGATTAGGTTTCGAGTAAGTTCTGGGCAGGGTAGTAGGTAGTATGGAGAATTAAAAAGCAAATTGATCGTCTCTGATCTCTATTCTGGTTTATTGATATGCCGGATTTTGACATTGTTCTTTGTCAAGAACAAGGTCCGGATTTTGACATTGTTCTTTGTCAAGAACAAGGTTCTTGAGTACATTTGGAGACAATATTAATGACTATCATCTTTTCCTTGCCTCTGGCAATCTTCTATCTCTCAGTTCTGTTCTATTTGAGTCATTGTTGAATTAATTCAACCTATTTTTCGAGGGAATGATCAGAAGTGAGGTTTTTTCAAACCCTAGCATTGATTGTATGGGGAGCGTTGTTTCTTTTTAAAGGAAAACAAGGGTTTTTCAAAAGGTATCGAGTGAAGGAAGTTTAGAGTAAATCTCACTACATCCATAGAACGACTGAGAAGCCGTGTCTGCAAGCTATTATTCATCACTCTTATAATAGGCTTAGTAGTGTCAGAGCTGATGTACAGATGGCGTTAGACTCTATGTACCAAAAGCTTTATTAAAATGTAAGTCAACTCACCTTGTAATCTGCAAAACGGAGGAGACCCGAATAAATGAATGAATGATGCGGGCGATAAGATAAGAAAGGAGGTGATAATAAAGATTACTGGAATTGAAAAGAGGGACGAGTGTCTTGGAAACTTAGTTGGAGAGTTCAGCAAATGAGAAACGAAGAGGTAATGAAACGCTGGGGGGAGAGAGTGAGAGAGTTTTCCTTGGAGAGAAGAGACCCGCTTTAAAATCCGACGTTGCTTTCCGTACAGCCTACTGGAGTTCAATGCAAATACAGGATATTCCAGAGCAAAGCAAACAGACCGCAGTGAATTGAAAGGATCTTAGGCCAGGGGAGTTGAGTCTTGAGAGAGTGAATATCTTGTAAACGGCTCAACTAACTAAAATCTCTCCTTGCCCTTTCAACAAAGATGAATCTTCGAATCTATTATTCATTGTATCCATTATTCAACATATAAAACCACTTCGACCTGTCCTCCCCATTTTCCTGATAAAAGTTTGCGCTTCAAAAATTCACTTCAATATTCTTCAATCATGCAGAAGTGAAAGTAATGAATGAAAAGTATATGCATGCTGAAATAGAATGTGATATACAAGTTCGGAATAATCCATAGTAAAATGTAAAACATTTTCATTAGAAAGCCAATAGGGTAGCTCCCCAGTATTATTCAAGGAAGAGTACTGGTTCCGTATAGTTTCTTCCGAAATCCACCATTTTATTATCACATGGAGGCAAAACTTTTTACATTCATTCACACTTCAAAATGGAAATGATCTAGTATAAAATGAAAGTATATGCATGCTGAAATAGAATGTAATATACAAGTTCGGTATAATCCATAGTAAAATGTAAAACATTTTCATTAGAAAACCAAAAGGGTACCTCCCCAGTATCATTCAAGGAAGAGTTCTGGTTCCGTATAGATTTTCTTCGAAATCCACCATTTTATTATCACATGGAGGCAGAACTTTTTACATTCATTCAAACTTCAAAATGGAAATGATCTGAAAAATTAACGAATGATGCGGGCGATAAGATAAGAAAGGAGGTGATAATAAAGATTACTGGAATTGAAAAGAGGGACGAGTGTCTTGGAAACTTAGTTGGAGAGTTCAGCAAATGAGAAACGAAGAGGTAATGAAACGCTGGGGGGGTGAGAGAGTGAGAGAGTTTTCCTTGGAGAGAAGAGACCCGCTTTAAAATCCGACGTTGCTTTCCGTACAGCCTACTGGAGTTCAATGCAAATACAGGATATTCCAGAGCAAAGCAAACAGACCGCAGTGAATTGAAAGGATCTTAGGCCAGGGGAGTTGAGTCTTGAGAGAGTGAATATCTTGTAAACGGCTCAACTAACTAAAATCTCTCCTTGCCCTTTCAACAAAGATGAATCTTCGAATCTATTATTCATTGTATCCATTATTCAACATATAAAACCACTTCGACCTGTTCTCCTCATTTTCCTGATAAAAGTTTGCACTTCAAAAATTCACTTCAATATTCTTCAATCATGCAGAAGTGAAAGTAATGAATGAAAAGTATATGCATGCTGAAATAGAATGTAATATACAAGTTTGGAATAATAAAAAAAATGTAAAAAGTTTTCATTAAAAGCCAAACGGGTACCTCCCCAGTATCATTCAAGGAAGAGTTCTGTTTCCGTATAGTTTCTTCGAAATCCACAATTTTATTATCACATGGAAGAAAACTTTTTACATTCATTCACACTTCAAAATGGAAATGATCTAGTATAAAATGAAAAGTATATGCATGCTGAAATAGAATGTAATATACAAGTTCGGTATAATCCATAGTAAAATGTAAAACATTTTCATTAGAAAACCAAAAGGGTACCTCCCCAGTATCATTCAAGGAAGAGTTCTGGTTCCGTATAGATTTTCTTCGAAATCCACCATTTTATTATCACATGGAGGCAGAACTTTTTACATTCATTCAAACTTCAAAATGGAAATGATCTGAAAAATTAACGAATTGATGCACGGTTGCAGAGTCGTTACATAAAATCAAACATAGCTATGTGAGACATAGATTAAAATCACTGTCATGAATCAGTAAAAAGTCAATAAGTGTACAAAACTAGATATTGGAATAATCAAATAATATTCTGAGAACTGGGTTCTCAGCTTCTTTTTCGCGTGACAAACATACTATGATTCCATTGTTTTGTTGGAATTGGAAATCCTGATTAAACTCAAGTTTCGAAAGATATATGAATATCTTAAGGTGCGTACAGATTTACGCGCCGCGAACATGAGCAATTCACTTCTAATCAGCTGATTAAAATTGCTCATGTTCGCGGCGCGTATATCTTTACGCACCTTTAGATATTCAGAAGATATACTCACATATCACTCAATACAGTAATAAGAAATGCATGCATAATTAAAAGTCCACACTCTCTGTATTCAAAACTTATTTTTTGTAGTATGTTATTTTTAATATATTAGTCTAGATTAAAACCTTTTCTAACAAATATGAATCTGATTTTCCTGGCTCTATACTGCTAATATCCACTACTGTAAAAATCCACTTTTTTAAAATAATATAAGACTAAACATTTTGTGAAGTGAACAACAATACTTAACCTATTTTGGGACTATGTGTAACCTTATCTAAATTTGGGAGAGGAAGAGCACAAGGTTACCTTATTTCTCCTCTCCCATCATTTCAATGATGCTCTTATTGTATGAATCAATAAAGAATAAAGAATAATATTCTGTGTATTTCGATTAATTCAAATGATGATTTATGAGCCATCATTTGAATGATGTAGGCTACTTATTGTATGAATCAATAAAAAATAGTATTCTGTGTATTTCGATTAATTCAAATGATGTTATTTATGAGCCATCATTTGAATGATGTACTTATTGTATGAATCAATAAAGAATAGTATTCTGTGTATTTCGATTGATTCAAATGATGATTTATGAGGTGAATCCTTGACCGGAAAGTGACTGAACATTTCCTTCTAAATAAATGTATTGTCAAGAACATAATATTGAGAGGAAGTGTAGTATGAAACATTTCACCTATTACCTACTCACAATCATGTTTCCGTCTTGTTCCATACTGTATAACACCTCGTTTCTCATTAAAAGAGATGTCTCCCTCCTCTGATAGATATGATCTCGATGTTGTTAAAAATACACAGACATTGGCATGCATGAGGGGGCGTCACATTATTTGTATGCCAATTGCTGGTCAATCGATATGGCAGCATGCAAATGACACCAGGCATGGATGGCGTGTCGGAAACTCTGAATATTTCCTCGGCTATTTCGAAACAGGAGACTACCCCTTGGCTAGTCGGTATCCAATTTACATATTAATACATGCCGCGATTACACTCGCTTACTTGTATGGAGAGCTCTTCAATCTCTCGACAGTCAGCCACGAAATGTCTCTCCAGTCTCGTTAACATTGTTCACTTATTCAGTTACTTTTTTAATAGCAAAGCAGAAGTAGATTACTTCTTGATTGAATTTGGATGGCGATATGGGTTAGAACGGATTATTTCCCGCGATGAAAAAGCTCTTCAACATCTCAATAGCCATAAACGAAATATCTCTCGATAATATTGTTTACTTATTCAGTTGCCTCTTAAAAACTGTAACATACATAAATGAAGAAATCTAATCTAATCTAATCTAAAAAACAACGTAATGTCTATTGATATTCACTGGAACAGATTTCAAAGAGTTCATTGTCATTTAGCATAATCTATCTTTAGCATAATTTTGTATTAATTTGGCGATAACATTGACAAATTATATTATCTTCTTCTTATGGTTCCTATCCGTTCCGGATGTTGGCAACCATTCTGGCTATGATGACCCTGTTAACTGCCGCCCTGAACAGCTGTGCTGTGCTTATTCCGTACCATGTCCTCAGGTTTCTAAGCCACAGTGAAGAATCATTTTGAAAATTTTGCATTGTAAATGGTATATTATTGAAAATGTATAGAAATATGTAATGTTCTTCAATTTACAAATAAACTCATCTGGAATGTATCGTCCAATATCCAGAGAAATTATTGTTATTTAAATTTCCATAATACAGGATTGGGACTCTTGATATCATGCTGTATTAGTGTGGAAATAGAACAATAAGTTCGATTTGACTGATTTTGATTGGATTTCATCATCAACATCTAAACTTCAAGGATTAGGTTTTCTCCAAATAGCTTGTTCTGGTGTCAATGTCTTCCTCGGCCTTCCTACATCTCTATTTTCTGTGGGTTTGTGCTTCTAGAGGAATTCTTCCGAAAGGCATCCTATTGAAATTTTAACACCAGTTTCTTCTATTTTGTGTATTTTTTCCGCATAGAGGTGTACCAGATGGAACTATTGGATTTATGAAATAGAACTAAAATTTGGTGAAGTTCATCCGACATTTATCGGCGACGATATTCATGTAAAATTCAATTAGGAATATTCGACTCTAGCATGATGTCTTTGACAATAGGCTATTGGTGATTCAATACAGATCATGGAGTCTTGCAGTTCTGGAATTTTATGTAGGCTTTATTTTACACTGACAATCTAATTATTCCACAAGATCCTATTAAATGTTGTCACAGTTATATTTTTGTTATTGTCATTGTTACTATCACCATCACGGAAATATTTCTCTTGAAATACGTCTACATTCCTTTGAGATCACATTATGGCTAGCAACACAAACATCGTTTTCTGTTCCTACGATTTTGCCGTCCTGATAAAATAAATTCTATTAATTCAAATTCAAAATCAAATTCAAATTTTCAATCCAATTCACAATATTTACAAATTATGAGAAAAAATAATACAGCTTAACAATATTACAGTAATAAGTTAATAATTTATAAAGTACATAAAAGTCTAATTTATTAAACAATAACATCAGACAAGAATTCGAACATGCTAAACCAGGACTAATTTGTGAATTTGAATAGAAAAATACTGCTTGCTGATAGTACAAAACTCTACGTCTGGGAGCAGGAATGAATATCTTATAATTTATGAATTTATAGAGAAGTAGAAAAATATAAAAAGAAGAAAGAAAGAAAAATTAGCCACCAATCACTCACACATTCACACTAACCATGCTCACTTTCCAATTCCAGCTCATTTTCCCAATGCATAGCCACCATTATCCGAGTATTTTAACCAAGAAACCACATTGAATAAGGTCTCTAGATAGTCAGGCATAAGACCTCTAAGCCATCCAAGAACTTTTGTTTTAAAAACAAGTCGATTTTGTGTTCTCTTAATTTCAAGAGGAATATTGTTGGAAAACTTAGGGCCGAGAAATACAAACGATTTCTGGTAACAAGTGGTATACGATTTAGGAAGTCTTAGTAAATCAGATGTCACTCTCCTAGTTTGATAACTAGGAACATCCCTGAACAACCCATGACCACAGTTTCCAGACATAACATAAAACATATACAATACCTTGAAAACAAAGATATATCTGAGAGGCAAGTATCTGAGACTCTGAAAGATAGGAAAGGAATGTTCATATCTACCCTCCTTCTTGATGGCACGAACTATGGATTTTTGTATAGTTATTAAGGGCTTCAAGTGACTAATGTAAGTGGAGCCCCAACAATTTTTACCGTAGCTGATTTTTGAATCGACAAGTGCAAAATATAGCTGCCTCAGGACACTCATAAGAAGAAATTTATTCAAAAAGTAGAACTTTAGATTAGAACTTTTGAGAGACTTCAGAGTAGAGAGTTAGAGTTTAGAGACAGTTTAGAGTAGAACTTTATTAGATTAAACAGATAAACATATAATTTCAAACAGATAATGTTTGTCGAGTTCCGTTTAATCTGATAGAATTTATAAGGATGGCAAAATATCGTACGAACAAAAATCGATGTGTGTGTGTGTTCAGGATAAAGGTGCGCACATATACAGTAAGTCTGAGACTACTCCACGGTATTTAGATGAAAACGGTAGTGGTCATGAAATTTGTGCGCAGTGGCCTGGCAGCTAGATTGCGTAATCGCCACCAACCGAGGTTTTTAACACCTATTGGCAATTATTTATAAAACTTATTTGTTAAAAACAGATGATTGGATATAAAATGACGTCAGCTACACCAGAAATGACACCTACCGTCTTCTTCTATAGGTGCGTACAGATTTACGCGCCGCGAACTTGAGAAATTCACTTTTAATCAGCTGATGCCAAGCTTTTTATATCTGTATCTTATCGCTTCTGTAAAAATACAGATATAGTCAGCTGATTAAAAGTGAATTGCTCATGTTCGCGGCGCGTATATCTGTACGCACCTTATTATACCGTGGACTACTCCACGAACAAGTCATTCACTTTTCAGCAGCTGATGCTATTATCTGTATCTTACCATTTCTGTACAGATACAGATAGTAAAATAAGATCAGCTGATGAAAAATGAAAAGCGTGTGTTCTTGGCGCATAAGTGTGTACGCACCTTAATACGGCCTGCGAACATTTCGCCTTCATTTTAGTATTCCATATTTATAAGACCAAATTGAATACTATTTGAATGTAAGAGCAGTTTCACTGTCATTCTCGATCTAGATTCTCAAATCAGTAGTCTCAATTCAACGAGAGAGCTATTTCGGTTCTTCATGGGAGAAAATAATGCTCCTCACTAAAACGCATTGTAGCTGTCACGAGCAAAAGTGATCTTAAATCCATCCAGCGCGGAGGCGTAATTGATTCTCGTTATTTCCAGTCCATTCATTCGAAGCTTTTACTGATCTCTGTAATAAACAATCGCAATCACTTGCTATGAGCCCAGTTAACTGTTGGACTGCAGTTAACTGTTACAGATAGAATGACGTGCTTCAAATTCTTCATTATTTCAATAAGCCTTCAATGTTTCCCCTAAAGTGCAATTCCAGATGTATGGAATCAGGAGTAAACTGGATGTTTTATGAGGGAAGTTGACTGTTGCAGATAAAATGACGCACTTCAAATTATTTTTCAAATATAACTTCAAAATTAAATTCAAAATTCAGTATCAGATTAGTTTATGGAGAATGAGATGTCTATTTCGTATTTCCTATAAATATGTCAGAAAGACAAACGTCAAAAACCATGATATTATTTCAAACTAATCGAAAAGAATTCAGTTTCTTTAGTCAAGTTTTGTTTCGGATATTCTGAGCTTCACCGTTTTTTGGCATGGAAAATTCTGTAATAAGCATTCCATATCCACGACCAAACGTAGTGGAAAACAATGCGAGCACATAATATATATAAGAAATGTAGTCAAAATATAGTTCGGATATATTTTTGTAATAATAATCAAGTCAGTCGTATGATACCTTAATTTCTATATCTTACCTGCATTTCTTGCCTCTAGTGATTGTCAAGCTTTCAGAGAATTGAAAGATTTAATTTTTACTTGAATTGATGAGATTCCATATTGTGAAACTCCACTATAAAAAACTCAATCTTCGTCGATAAAAATGTATGTTTATTTCTTTTTGAATTCAAATCATAACAGTAGAAAAACGAATGGTTCCACATCACAAAGGATCACAGAAACAATGTGAATTAATTCATCATTTTTACATAACCTCTAGACTGTGTATTCCAAATTAAGGTTTAACGCAGTTTTGGGCGAATGTCTGTTGTTTTTACCTGGATTGTATTTGTATATGAATATATAAATAAATAAAAATAAGCTCAATAAAAATTATCAAGTACGGTAAACTCTACCCTTAAGTAATAGGTATTAGAACGCCTCTAGCGGCTGAAACCTTACATGACTCTAAATAAGAATCCTTTATAAATACAAGAATCCTTTATAAATACAACACTAAAATTATGAGATTTTGGCTTCTACAAATCCAATCTCATTATTCATGAACTTGGTCATTATTTTCTTTCAGAAAATAAATATTTCGTAAACAAGTGAGAGTGCAAATTTATTTGGGGTCGAAACAAGGTTGACAGAGTGTTTTGACCGGGCCGAGAGCCGTGGAGCACAAAGGAGAGTCGCTTTCGGGAAGAGGGAAACTGCTTTAGTAGACAAGGCGGTTGCTTCCGTCACCAGGGAAATTGGGTTCGTCTCGCCTCAAAGAGAGAAAACTACTACATCCGACCCAATTAAAGCCGTGGAGAGCAGTTGCGAAAGAGTGAGTGAGAGAGAGAGCACACTGTTTCGTGGCACAAGCGAGCGTGTCTAAAGCAATCTGCAACTTATGTATACAGCGTCCGACCACAACCTCTTATCGTTTGAAACTTCATTGGAATGAAATAGGGGAGACTTGGGGCGGTAAGGGTATCAACCGCAAATGGGAAGCGTAGTCTGCGGATATGTTTCCCACAATTACTGCTAAGAATTTTCCGGAGAAAACTCCGCAAGAAATTGCAAGGAAAACACGTTAACAACGACCACATCATCTCATTCCCTAGCCAATTTCTATTTCTGTACGGCTCTCTCTTCTAGGCCGCATTCTTTCTCTTTTCTCCTGCAGAGCGCGACATAAATTGGGCCGCTGTTGAGTATTCATGGCACGTTCAGCTTACTTCAAAACTCAATTAACCCGTTCCTCTGCCGCTGCAACCTTATGATTTACATGCAGATTCACATCTCACAGCGTTTACCTTTTTTCATATCAGAGCTCGTTCCAAGAGTGACCTCCAAGCTAAGTAATTCCTTCATTTTCTCACAAATGAGATCTTCTTCTTATTTATCTTAACCCCTATTATTACAGAAGGAGGAAAATACTTTTGAGGTTTTCTTGTAAAATGAATGATTGCTGATCTAACGTGGTGTATGTGGTGTATCTAACATAGTGATAAAACTGTTGACGAACATAGTGATAAAAGCCTAGTGATGAACCTAGTAATGAAACAAGTGATGAACCTAGTGATAGACCTATTGATGAACTTAGTAATAAAACTGGCGATGAACCTAGCGATGAACCAAGAGATAAACCTAGTGATAAACCTAGTGATCAACCTAGTGATAAAAACGTAGTGATGAAATTTGTGATGAACCTAGTGATGATCAATTAAAACTGTTGATGAACCTAGCGATGAACCAAGAGATAAACCTAGTGATCAACCTAGTGATAAAAACATAGTGATGAACTTAGTGATGAACCTAGTGATGAACCTAGTGTTGAACCATTACTGTAATCTAAAGATAAGTTATAATCATGAAAACTATAAAATATGCAAACAAATCGATGGAATTGACAATGATCATAATCTGATATAATCAAAAGGAATGGGATGAAGCTTTCAAAGCATCTCCAATATCTGTTCAATTCACGTAATAAACGTACACATAAATTATTTCAGAGAATATTTCAATTGAGTTACTGCTGAGCTGATTCTTGATTGGCGATTCCAAACATTTCTATATGATACAAAATTGGTCTAGCTCTCTTTAATTACTATGAAATAATGTTGCAAAATAGCATTAATATCATATTGTAATAGTTTCAATTAAATGTAGCTTCTCAAGAACACCCTTGATTACCGATCAATTCATTTTCTGTAGAATACCTTCAATGAATTTCATTCACTAAATGCCTTTTATAATTAATATTCATCACGTAAAATCATATCGTGTTTCTTTATTGATTGTACTCTTCCCATTCAATGATTCAAGTTCAAGGAGCTTGTTCAGAGTCTGAATTAATTTCCGTCTCCTTATCATAGGACTCAGCTCCCAAATTACGGTTGCAGTTTCAAAATTACCAGGAAGTATTTACCGGAATATGTGCTCTGATTTGTATCTCACCAATATCTTCTATCTATTTCAGCTTATCAGTAGGTTAGTTTGAGTTTCTAAGCTCCCAAGTTCAATTAACGATATTGAGCGTTCAAGCTTATCCTATTAATGTTATCATACATATAACAATATTGAATTACGAAGCAACTCAATCAACCGCATTCCTACACTCATGAAACTAGAGTGAATTTGGTAACATAAAAAATCCGGCAAAATAGATTGACAGAACTCTGTTTACAAAACGGTAAGGATCTTACAAAATTCGACAGTAGAATTTGACAATGATTGAACAATGCTACAATGTTCTCAAATATATGATTTGAGATTATCAATTCATGAATAACTCCCCTATTCGACACAATTGTGTGATAATATAGAATCATAACAAGTTATAATCCTTCTCATGAAATATTTAACGTTTTGGATAGATGCTTCTCGAAAAATAACTCTAGGAGCCGATTCTACTGGACGAATATAATAAGCTCATGCATTCCGAGATTTTAATGGGTGCTAGAAAGGTTTTCAAAAATGTTGCAGTGGAAGTACAATTCAAATTCTTGTATATGACATCAAGAGAGCTTCATGAAATAAGAGTTGAAAACTTTTGTAAGTTTCAAAACTCTTGAAACAAGTTTCAACTCCGCCTAATGAAGTGTATTTTCATTTTCATTATTTATATTTACTTATTTATTTATCACATTGTGTACAAGTACTTAACATGAGGAAAGGCACAACAGGCTCATGCCCAAAACTGTCCCATTTCCAATTTATACTATAATGTCCAAATCAAAATGCTGTTGCTTAGACTAAGTAAGTTCTGTGATATGACATAATGAATATTGTAAATGATATTATCATTCATTGTATGAAGTTCTTGTTAAATAAATGATCAGATTTGATTTGACAATCCAAAAGTCAAATGAGGAAAGACAATAATGTTCAAACTCTTGTTATCTAGATTACTTCTATTCTTGTATTTGAGAAATTGAGATACGTCCGGGTCCAGGAAATCAAATACCATATCGAAATAATATAAGTTATGAAGTTCAACACTACTCATAGAAATAGTTTTCTGTATTATTATCCATGAAGCCTTCATAAATCAAATTATCATTGTAATTTTCTATACACCAACTAAAGAAAGATCTTAAACGATGCTCTTTAAAATGCCAACCCACTAACTTGATGCCATCCAATATTCCCATTGACTGTCTGTAGCATAGCATGACGGAGTTCATAATTGGAAAAGCTCAGTGAGACGGAAAACTAGTTATTATCTCTTCCACTCGGTTACACTTTTGAGCGCCTCAGACCGCGAAATGTCTTACTCATTTTTGAAACTTGCTGTCTCTTGTTGCTGTCCTCTTTTTAGCCTGTATCTAGAGCTGTCTCGGTTGACCGAGCTCTTGGGGGTTGCTTCAGAATTTATGGCGCTCTCGATGAACACTTGCAATAGCTTTTATACAAGAGAACAGATACCGTTAATTTGATAACATTATTATTTCAAGGTCGAGTGGTGGAGAGTGCGCGACTTAAAAGTCCTAACTGCGTCTAGTAAAGATTATTTCATTACATTATTACACTTGCATTATTCGTCTTTTATTGTATTCGTATTTTACATGTGGTTGACTAGGGTGAAAATAAGCCACTCACAATCGAAATTGTTTCTACTCTACAAGAATCCATCTATATTGTCACTCACAATCGAAATTGTTTTTTACTCTACAAGAATCCATCTATATTGTCACTTACAATCGAAATTGTTTTTTACTCTACAACAATCCATCTATATTGTCACTCACAATCGAAATTGTTTTCTATTCTACAAGAATCCATCTATATTGGCGATTTTCATAAACTCATTTGGTTTTAATTATCATCAGCTTCGATGGAGGAGAAGAAGGGTAAAAATTACCCTTATATTCTAATTAGTCTAATAATTATTATTAGAATTCAATGTTCTATTAGCCTTGGAATACTATACTAGAAAAATAGATACTCTACTCTACTATGAAATAAAAATCATACACCTCCATGAATCGCTATATAAGTGTAGTACCATTTTTAGAGAATTTATCTGAGTTATCAAAGTTGTAAAGTCCTTTTTGGAAAACTCTTATATTGATATTCTCAACTTTCAACGATTTGAAATTTTTGTATCAGTGTAGGTATACATTATAGGTATATTATTACAGTTTTTATACAGACCCACCCGTATTTCAATTTCAATCTCATTTATTGCCAATTAGAATTTAAGAACATATTACAAACATATTAATATGTCATATTATAATATGACATATAATTGAAAATATAAATAAATAAACATAATTACTCATACATATAGTTGAATAAGATAAAATATTAAATCTAGGCATCACTACTAGCAAATAGAAACTCTGCCCGCTGGTGAGAGTTGCAAAACAGTAAAAGAAAAACATAATATTTCGAAATAATGCAGAAACTTTAGGTTCAAATTCAACCAATAAATTACAGAAGAAACTCTAGAACAGTAGAATCATCATAAGTCAACAAATTGTGCAGAGAAAACACTATAAATGAAAATAAAAGAATAAAATTCAAATTGTTACATTTAAGGTAAGGAAATATTTCCTCTCAATCCACTCTTTCACGCTTGTTTTACTAATTTTGAAATCCAAGTCAAAAGGTATTTCATTGATCAGTTTACTGCTTGTGTAAATTAGCTGCCTTATCAATAAAAGTCTTGTAGGATGAACTTGATATTTCTCTGTTACACCCGGTCTGAAATGATTATTTGGTATTTAAGATCATTGTATGGATGGTTCAATCACCAGAAAGAGCTTGAAATTATTGCGGTCTTATAGGAATTTTGAAGTTTTCTTTATAGGGGAATCATTGAGCTCTTTCTCGTGACTGAACTATTTATAGTTGGAGTTCAAAGATTCTCAACTGAGTCAAAATTTTCCAAGAAAGTATTCTTCTGAAGTATCAAGTTCTAGGAAAATGTTGAAGTTCAACCAATCTAGTTGGAAAACTGCGGTGACCTAAATAATTTTTCCAAGACCTCCAGTGACTTAATTCGGAATTTCATGAATTCATTGCGAAAATTGAAGCAGGACTATAATCATCTGCCTTGTGACGGTGGTGGTGGCTTTTGGGGGGTTTCAGTGGTGGTAGCGGGAGGGGGGCTTGTAAACGCTCACACCTCAACATCAAACGCACACAGATTGCCTGCGCGTGCGTGCGTGCGCCTCTCACAAACACGTGTACACACACACACAGAGCGGCCACTTCAAACGGGGAAATGATAAACTCTCGGTTCCCGTTGCTATGGCAACCGTTGCCGGCTTCAAGGGTAAACAGCGGGACTTTACTGTATCGCAGTCAAGTGTAATGTTGTATTAATTTGGCCGTGTTCTCTCTCACTTGCACCCTCTCAACCTCATTGGCATCTCCCTTTTCTTTTACTCTTCCGTCATCATCACCATGGCAATTGCATGCTCGTTCAGTGGAGGTGAAACATCACGCTTCGTCCACGCGTTGCCCTCTGCTCTCTTTGAAGTACTGCTTTTTGGAGAAAGTGAGATCTTTGGCTCGAAATGGAATTTTCCCTATTCTGAGTGAGCTCAAAGCATTCCAATTATTTGCTATATGGTGAGCAGTTTAACTAGGATCACATTTCAGCATGGCTAGGTGATTACTCTTGTGATACACTACTTACTATCCGTCCACGAGCATCAACTTGAGATGTATAAAATGTAAAATGTTAAGATGTAAATTGACAATTCCTTATTATTGGTTAATATTTTGTCCTGAAATTTATTTAAATTGAGATGTATACAATTCCTTATTATTGGTTAATATTTTGTCCTAAAAATTGATAGGATATGAATGGAAATGAGATCCGCTGACACCCAAATGGACTTGTCACTGATGTGTAATATTACTGATATACAGTACTTTATTGTGACTCTGCATATCATACATTGAGTGTGGAATTCGTCATTATGGTAAGAACACATCATGTCAAACGGTTCTCCTCAGAACATGCCTTTTAAAAAAACATTTCTGTACAGTCTGTGACTGGAAATTGAAAATTATACGTGACGATTCAGCTCTATCGTATGTATATTTAGATATTTCATGAAGTCAATCCAATTCTATTCAACTTCTAAACCTGGAAGACAAAATCGAAATTCACGAAATCTGAACAAGAGCAGGGAGAAAATGAATGCACATCGATTAATATATAATGATTAACAAACGATTTTATTGACATAGCACATTGAAATGTTTCCACAGTCAGCAATAAAATTTAAATATAAGTACCAAGAGTAGAGGAAAATTCATCAAGAAACGCCAATAGTTGAACGAAAGAAGGTCGAGCATCGGGATCGTTTCTCCAGCACTCTTTCATTACTTCAAATCTGTAACAAATCAAATTCACTTCAATTAATTCACATATGGAAGTTTTGAAAATCAGAAGAATTCCAGTAGACTTTGATTCTCTGAATGATGTGCACATAAGTCTCCATTAGTGTGATAGATAAGATGATCATCTAATGATCTCTTGATTTTAACCCGTCATCAAACTATCAAAGATTAGACGCCTCATCTGCCTCAGCTTTAAGTTGTCTTTTGGTAACTTGGATGTCTGCAAACTGATAATCCATCATCATTTTGATTATTACTATCATAAGCAGGAATCAGAAGACAATCTGCAAAGAGCAATATACCAACTCAATCTCCTGAGCTCAGAATATAATATGAAGATTTCCTTGCACAAAACAAAAGTGATGGCGTTTCTGGGGAAGTCTCCAATACGTTCTAAAATAGTTCTCAACAACAGAATACTGGAACAGGTATCACATTTCAAATATTTGGGATGTGATATTACATACGAGGAAGACCACGACTTGAATGCAAAAATTAACAGATTCCAGTACATATGCGGAACTATTAACAGAACTCTCAAAAATAAAGCCCGAAAAGAGACGAAACTCAAATTTTATAAAGTAATGGCCGTCCCTACACTTTTGTATGGCTCTGAAACCTGGGTACAAAAGAGAAGGGAGTGGAGCAGGTTACAGGCGGCCGAAATGAGATTTTTAAGGTGACTGAAGGGATGCACCAGAGAGGACAGGCTTTATAATATCGATATCCGTAGAGAGCTCAATGTGATCTCTATACCTCAACAAGTTGACGAGAATCGACAAAAGTGGAGAGAACACGTTGAGAGAATGGGAAACGGAAGAATCCCCAAAGCTGTCATTGCTTACAAGCCAGAAGGGAGGAGAAGTATTGGCAGACCAAGAAAAAGGTGGGAGAATGTTTGAAGGCGGAACAGGTATTAATGCCTACCCCTGTCAGAAGACGACGACTATCATAAGAATAAGGAGAAGAATGTTTTTATTCCTTAAACACACATGTAAATTGGAAACATCAACAATAGCAATAATAGATTAATACAACCATTGAATATTTTTTCAATATGGAATTACAAAAAACAAAAGCATCAGTCTATTATTGAATATACAGTAATTGAATTGGCTATGGAAGTCATGTGTTCAAACATCAGATCAGAGTATAAGATATCAATTTACTTATTAAATTGACTAAATTTTCACTTATTATCATATAATGTACTTATTAAATTCAGTAAATTTTCACTTATTAACATATAATCTCATCAGAGTAACAATATCCAACTGTTCATGATGCTCCCCTTGACTTCTATCAGATTGATATTATGTCTTGTTATTCTCGTCTTCTGACAGTGATATTGTCACTGTTCCACCATGTTCGGGAAACTCTTTTCATGGGCGATTTCAATAACTTACAGCTCATCAGGGCAGTTGAGGGGCTGAGAGAGTCGATACCCGTCTCGGAGATAAGCAGCCACTTCGAATGGGTCCACCTCAGCATACGGCTGTTGTCCCAGAGTCACCAGTTCCCAAACGAGCACTCCAAAAGCCCACTGTAACACAAAAAACAATAATTATTCCAGTTGATTTTGTTTTCCATGACGAAACACAATCTTCAATAACCTTGTTGAAGTCCAGACATAGAAACACAATTAGACATTAACTAGACACATTAGACTTAAACTAATTAAATGATTTCAACATACTGTACTCATTTAGATCCACCGTATTACACCGTATCGTATTACACCGATCCACCGTATTGAATTACAATATATTTTAAGTCGTTTCGGTATTCTTTATTCCAGTTAATTTATACTTGAAACTCTCACTGTAAAGCCAGGGTCACACTCTTATCATGTAGCGTTCCGGTCCCTCTCCGACCCGATCACGGATGACCATGGCCTGGAATGAGGCATGTCACGTGATCTGTCCCTTCACCTTTCCTCCATCACATAGAAATATCAGACATGTGTAGAATAGGAACGCTACATGACAGTCATATGAAGTGCGGGCCTATACGGGGAGCGACCACAGAAATAATATGATTATTAAAAAACTTTATGCACAATATCTAATGAAGAATGAGTTCTTCAAATATGTTGTTCATTTTATATTATTAAATAAAACTTAGCTGTTATGTAGCTAAGGTGAATGTGATATTTTCGAGCTCAAAATTTAAGTGGTTTCATTCTTTATTTTGTGAATTTAAAGTTTGTTTCATGTTTTTACGAAAGTTTTACTATCAATCTATCCAAATTTAAAATTGTTTGTTTTATTCTAATCTATATTCTCAGATTGTGATTTGGTGTAGAAATTGAAATGGACATAACCTATGTATAATATTTGGACAATTTGAAACTAGATTAGGAAATTGGAAAAGTTTTAGGCAATAGCCTGTTTTTTCTTTCTTGATCATTGAATTATATTAATTCGCATCAATAAATAATGCGAATTCATTCTGAGTAAGAGTATCTTGAACTGCCACAACAATCTAACTATTGGAAAACCGAAAAGTACGGTCATCTCTTTGTAATGTTGATAATGGTGTCAGAATCACAACTAGTTGGTAGTTTTTATTTAATTTTTAAAGTTGTTACCATTTCGAGTATTTTCATTGAATAAGGACATCAACCACAATATAAATTCCAATGCTACACAGAACGTATAGAAGCCTGTAAGTCGTAAGTTGAAATATTTTGGGATGCAATTCAATTATGATGCTACGTTGTATAAAATGGAGATTTGCGAACATTGTTCGTTCTGGAAAAGGTTGTCCGATTATATATATTTCTCAGTAACACTATTCTTCTCACGAAAAAGTACGAATAGAACGAGTAGGTCGCGGCTTAGGTTTCTGTTCCGATCGATTCCACTAATCACCTGGTAATGATAGAAACATTTGGATATCATCGTGCTGAGCCTCGACTGAGACAGACTCTTTTCACTTACTCGTTCTATTCACTCCCATGTTTTACACAATGAGATTGTGTTAAGCTGTGTACAGACAACGTTAGTAGACTGTCTACTAACTTTGGTGTACAGATTTGAGAACCATTTCACTTTTCATCAGCTGATTATATCTGTATTTCTGTAAAGAAACAAATATAATAAGCATTGAATCAGCTGATGATAATTGAAATGCGCGTGTTCGTGTCGCTCAAGTCTGTACGCACCTTTACATGAAGGTCGATCGTGAGCACGACCTGTACTGAAAGCCGAACATCGACCTGACCGTTTCTGTTTGCGTCATAACACATCTGGAAAGATCAAGTGGAGCTGACAATATAGAAATGGAGAAACTCAAATTTACTACTATGTTCTACGCTAGAATTCCACCAGTCATGTTACGTATGACTTGATATTGTCTCATCTCCTATACAACCTAACTAGATATCCCACAACCCCACATAATCCCATCGACATACAACCCGTCATGTTACCACTAGTTAGCAATACACTGTTTCAACCACTGGCAACACATCATACCCAGACTCCCAGTCAATTCGAGAACATCACCTAGTACCATAAACCCTTGAGATCCACCTGCCACCACAGGATATTGGATAGGTGCAATCAGCATTGCTCCATGTTGGCAACAGCTGATATGTAAAGCACCCGGACATTAGGGATCCAGCAATGTAACGTGTAGGTGTGTCACGGGCCGCAACTACAATACGATTGTAACAGATGACAGTAACAGGACAGTAACTTCTCTAAGAGGGTCGCTGAGCTGTCAGCGGGGAACAAATTATGCCAGACTTGTTGCCGCTAGAATTCATTGCTTAATACATTTGCGGTGATGTTGTTCAATATCTGAATGGAGCCCACCTAGGATCAATGCATCAAGTACTTCATGCAATGTTGGTGAATAATCGAACATAGGTACTGTTCTAGTTAGTGGAATGAAGATGAATAAGTTCCTTGCTGGACTCAATTGATTTTACATATATTTATGTTTATTCCCCTTATCATCGGGCGAATGAGGGAATCATTTGTTTATTTGAACATAGACAATATCTACTTCTCGATACGATCGTGGAAGAAAAATAGAGTTTCTCTTAGTAAAACACTTATTGACATGGGCTACTTTTAAATTAATAAAACAAAATAAAATATTATAGCACCCTTTATTTAAAAAAAAATTAAAATAGTTGAACAACAAGGACCGAAACTAGTTGTTCAACTATTTTAAAGTTTTTTTTTTTAATAAAGGGTGCTATAAGATTTTATTTTGTTTTATTCCTCTTAGTATTCTGTCATTTATTTCAAACTGTTTCCTATTCTCCATTTCCAATTCATTGCTCAATTTCCCCTGTAATTTGTTCTCAATTTCAATGGAGATATTTTCTCTGAAACCGTTCTCATAGAATAATGCGATAATTTACTGTTATGTGAGTTCAATTGATAAAATATATAATTCCGACAACTGGATTGGCAAGTGTGCAACTATTCCTTACGCAATGTTCTTGGAAATTTACCAATTTTTTGAAACTGCTCTTATAGAATAATGCTATAATTCACTGTAATTCAGTTCAATATTTAAAAAAGAGATGATTTCGACAACTGGATTGATTAGTGAAAACTCATTCCTTACAAAATGTTCGCCCAATAGAATTGGAAATATTAGTACTATTGTTCAATTGTAATGGAGATATTCTTTCGAAATGGTAAGTGTGAAACTATTCCTTACGCAATGTTTTTGGAAATTTTTCTAAACTGCTCTTAAAGAATAATGCGATAATTTACTGTAATTCATTTCAATTAAAAAAGGAGCTGATTTCGACAACTGGATTGATTAGTGAAAACTCATTCCTTACAAAATGTTCTCCTAAAAGAATTGGAAATATTAATACTATTGTTCAATTGTAATGAAGATATTCTTTCAAAATGGAATTGTATTTTAAATTTCATCATAGTATAGTATGTATAGTATTCTCAAGTTTTTTTTGTTTTTTTTTTTGCTCTGAGCCTGTGCTTTTTTGTATAATAGCTTCATTAGCATTATTTAATTTTAAGCATTGTAATTTCTTCGTTAGCAATATCAATTGTATACTAACCTGAATTGAATTCATATACTAACCTGAATTGATACAGAATAAATAAACTGCAAATCACTGCCAACACACAAGGAATCTTATGTTGGCAGTGCCAAGTATTACAGTGATGATATTGATGCACTTAAGTTACAATGAATGTCATTTATATTGTATTGTAAAAATATGTATTTGTAATTTTTGGCAATAAATTCAATTCAATTCAATTTGAAATGAGATGTATTGCTAACGTTAGTTGTTTTTAGATCTGTAAATACATTGCTCAATCTGGTCTCGTTGATGCTATTTCTAAAACTGCGAGAGATGAAGGGAATGTGAAATCAGTTCTGAGAACTTTTATAAAAGAAATATTCTATAACAGGAAAAATTGGAACCGTCAGAATCATTGATCCCGTTACCGTATTGAATATTCGAGCAAGCGATTCCATGTCATACTTTCCATTTACATTGGACTTTTACGAAAATGCTGTCTCTTTTTGATACTGAAAAAGCTTATTCCTGGAAAAGCTCATTGTGTTCTATTAAAAAAATATGATGTAAAACTCCAACGTTATGCTTTGTTTGGTTTTGAAAATTTATTCCCTTCATCACCGGGTGAATGGGGGAATCACATTGGTTATTTGAACGTGGACAATATCTACCTCTCGATACGATCGTGAAAGAAAATATTGTGGTTCATCTTAGTATCCAGTCACTTATATTTCATAACTGTTAGCGAGAGAACCGGTTTCTCAGAATCCCTCAATATAATTATAAGTTGTGAATCCTAATTCTATTATCATCCTCCCCAGAAAAAATGTTGTAAACTAAACAGTAAATAGCTCAAGAATGAGAACAGGCAAGTGTGTGTAGAACGTAAATTCATAATAACTTCTTGTAATGCTTGAAGTATTCAGATTTTTTATATTTTTCAATAAGTTAGTAACTTCAATCACAGCAAGCTGAAGAGAAGGAAAATAGTGAGATATAGATGCAACTTCTTATCTGATCTTTGATTAATCAATAAATCAATAATATTATTTATCTTTCATCAGTAATACATTAATTACTGGTACTCTCTCTCACTATTTTCGTACTTCCAAATTATAGGAGTCAAATAATGAGTAAATCTGAAAAAAATCAAAACCGCCAGGAATGATTCAAGAATAAACCATTATTTTCCACACCACTGTCTGAACAAACTAATCGTTTAATTGATCTGAACTGATTGAAAGAAATTGGAAAAAAACAATGCACTTATGATTGATCATACGCCACCAAAATGAAGTCCTGTATAAACCAATCATTGAAATCACAGAGCCAAAAATGTGTATCGATGTTCACATATATGTTACAAACGGTTTCACTCAAACTGCATACACCAATTTGTTTCGGTTTATGACTCCAACCAGGAACTCATTGTTCCCGAAACGTTCATAATAACATCATGTAGTCTAGTCTCCACATCGATGGTCGCGTACATTACAAATAATTTCAATAGGCGAATGTAGCGAGCGTGTGGGCTGTTTACACAATTACTAATTCTGATCATACCGGCTTCAAAGCGTTTCGGATAAATCAATCTGCGTGGGATATTCCTGTATCAGCACCAGATGTACGATAATAACTTCATAATAGTAGATTATATTATTGATGCTATCCTACAATATGAGCTACACTATTCACCATTTAATATGTATATATTAGATACATATTCAGCTATATCAGCTAAATTCAGCTATATTCAGCTATTTAGTATCGAATGTATCCTACGACATTATGTGGTATTTATGGTGTACATCCTGCTCAATGATATAGCTTCAGGCCATAAGCTTCAGTCAAGGCAGTCAATATTGTTCCTATACATCTCCCTATACCTACACCCATGTATACCCATATAACCACCTCTTTATAATATTCTGCCTTATACCTTTATCAACTTTGGGCTACAATGAACGGATTTGGTTTGAATTAATAAATCCAACCTGGAGCCATGGTTTGATGTTTGAATAATTGATACAGAAAGAGCTGCACAATGTACAAAACGATAATAAATTAATAACAGTTGATACTATCTCTCTCCAACAGGCTATAGGTTTAGATATAGTCACAATTTATACTGTATAGAAAGGAAATGTATATAGACTACTATCTCCCACTAAACATCATCACTTAAGTCAACCTCCATTTGCCCATATAGCCTCCATTATACATACATTGAACAGCTATTCAACTTTACTACTATGTATTTTATTTCTATCAGCTTTGAGCCGCAATGAGTGGAATCCGATTTAATCGATATGTAATATTTCCAAAAAGTCTCACAAAATGGCGACCCGCGAACATGGACTTTAGGAGGGGCTCACTGTGAATAATATTATTCATGAAAAATAATCTCCTGTTGAAAAAGCAATCAGTCTTTTTCTTAGTAAATTTTGCATTTAGAAATACCATCAGCATATTAATTTATTACTGATCCAGTATTAATTTAGATTAATTGAAGATCAAGTTACCTAAGATAGAACACACGATTCGAAAATTATTAAATTTATTAGAAAAATTCAAAGAGCACACCTTACCGAGAGAGAAGTTTACGCCTTTGGGATAAATTAAGTAGGCTATTTCTGTGATATTCATGTTAATGTAATTAAGATGATTATTTATTTAAGATGATTATACAGTATTATGATTGACTAGCAGAGTTCTACGATCAATAAATTATTATTGCAGGTCCTATCCTACAAAAGCCTGCTGTTGTTAATATTGAAAAATAATAGGTCTACCTATTCTAGTCACATTGAATTGAATCTGAACTGTACATTCCAAGGAAAATATATTATTTTCATTATCGATTAATCATAGTTCTATGAGACATGATTATCGCAGATTTGTCCTGCAAAGGCATGCAACATAATGATAGCTTGATGATGTCAAGGATTTATGAAGGGCATACTAAACTCGAGTGCTATAAACCTATTACAAAATAATTATTATAAGCAGACTCTATATGAATAAAATTATATAAATTACTATTACAATTTATTATTCATTAGAGAGTTAGTTATATGAATAGTTTCTTAGAGAACTTCATAAATAATATAGTCCATTTCAGTATTATGAATCCGTTATTATATAAATAGCCTTGATAATTATTTCATGTTGAGCAGCTCTATATCACAAATTAAGATAATATTTGTTGAGGCATTATGTAAAATATTTAAAATGAGGCATATTACAAAAAAGTTATATTCACGTCATATATAACATAATATGCATGCCAAAAAAGTTTTTTAGCTTTATCCTCTACATTGGCATTTTACGTCAATATGATATTACATGGATTGCCTACTGGCATATAATGGAATCATATATTATCAGAGAGATGATATTTTCATTGAATATAATATGATAATAATTGTTATGCGTATGGCCTAGTACTACAATCAACTATTACATCTCTTGTTTTACATGCTTCAACATTTCAAGAATCGTTTATCCGAAAAAACAAATGTTGCAGATTGAGTTAATAATTGTTTATGCTAATATTAATGGCATATCAAGGAATAATATTAATTATCAGAACTAATTGCAATATTCTATTAGAGGTTCTATTGTTTGATGTTATATTATTTTTATAAGATCATATTACAACAAGTTAGGAATAATTTTAATAATCATATTTTGCAAGTAAAGTTATTGTTTTATATTCATGCTGTCATTATTGACATATAATGCAATTTTTTATATCAAAATTGATGATAATATTTTATTGAAAATCTTATTGATTAATGTCGATATTGATCATCTTTGATTACTGAATACGGTATCTAATGCCAGGCCCTACATACTTCAATAAGCTAGGAATTTGAGGAGCCGAATATTGCAAACAGTGATTGAGCATATTATGTTATTAATTTATTGTTCAATTGTATATTATTTTTTGAGTAGGTCATATTACTTGTGTTTCATTTGAGCAGAAGACTGCGTGTTTTCGGTTATTTTATTCAAGTTTTCAAGTAATGAGTAATAACCAGGTAGTTTCCGATGTTTCCGTCACGCGTTATAATCTCCGTTGACTGATCATTATCTTATCAGCTATCTCACTCCACTGCAGTTGGAAACTTCTTCGTTATTTTCTTCGGTTATATTTTGCTGTGATCTTCACTCTGATTCCTCCTTTGTAAAAATATGGGAAATGGGTTGACAACCGATTCCAATACAGCCACCGACAATTCACTCAGCGGACATCGGCGGTCCAGCAGCCTGACGTCCGAGGCGTTCTCTCAAGTGGTGCAACATGATTTGCCATCCACACATCTCAACGCGACAGAGGTACGGCAGAAGGGAGCGTCACCCACCAAACCGATAACTTCAGAATCCGTTGCTCAGCAGACGACTATCACAGATGAAGCCATCTCAACACAGCCAAGCAGTGAAGATGATGGAAACTCGCCTTCTCTTACCAAAGTTGCCGATATAGGAGGTCATCAGTATAATCAAACACCACCTTCATCGGTCATGGAAGATACTATGCTGGATTTTCTGAAACAACTTCGTGAGGAAAGGAGAGCGCATCAAAAAAATCTCGAAAAACGTCTGATAGGAATATTAGAAGAAGCACACGTGAACATGAATTTGAAACTAGATAGAATGCAGGAGAATTTTCAATTAAACGTATTAAACATTGCTGGAGGTTCACAGAAAGAGATGATTGAGGAAAGTGAGGACAATGCAGATATTGAGATGCAGACTTACAGTGAGATGACTTATAGTGACTCAGTGATATTGACTCAAGCAATAACAGAGTCACAAACTCCTGATCCAAAAGACAACCTACCCGTCCTTCAGAATGTTGTTGAGGTTGAACTTGATTCCACTGTCGCCGATTGCAGCCTGGTTGCCGATCTGAAGCTGGAGAAGATAGAGTACAAAAATGTTGTCACCAAGAACAATGTCAATGGAATCAATGAAATTGGGATGCTGATAAACAATCATCCGACTGCATTCACCAGTTCAGAACTCACTATTGAAGTAGCTCAAACACAAAAAGATCAACTATGTGAGATCGATAACAATTTGGTTGATCTGAGCGGCACATCAATGGACAATTGTTCGAAACAACTTGTAAATCCCACTCCCAACTCTGGAGATTCAAACACTACCATCCTGCCTCATGTTTTGAACCAGAGCTTGTTGAATGTGAAAAACAATGATGGAGGTCAAAAACCGCGGAAATTCAACTTGACGGGCCGATCGCAAGGCAGAACTTCGATTTTTCTCCGAGGATTTATACTTGGTCATAAGATTTGCATGAAATTCCATCATGCCTGTGCTGCTATTCAGAAATTCACGAAGGGGTTCTTTCATCTCTGTACTGGGCCATACACTGTTCATCAAATCTCAAGCCAAGGTGATGTAGGCCGAGCCAAGCTGTCTGTGAGCGGTTGGACTTTTTTCACGAGACTCTTTCTCCATCAGTGGCTGACAACTCTTCCTTCAAGTATCTTATGCCGATCTATCAGCTTTCAAAGATTTGAATCAAGGAAAGAAGTAGAAGATGATGCCAACTCGTCATTCAACTTAAGAAATTCACATCGTTTCTCACTACGTCGAAAATTACTTCATTTGATGTCTTCATTGTCATGGTCCACCAGGAGAGTCTCCATGGTTCAAGGGTTGTCAATCTATGACCCTCATGAAACACATAGTAAACTGTAATAACAATAATATTAAATGCATATACTTTTGAATTTATCTGTTCATTATTGTCACATAATATGCTCACATTTATTATAGTCAAATTGTTTATTATTTATTTTTTTATTGCTGTCATACAGTATGCTCATATTATTATAATTATTATAACTCAAGTATTTAATTATAGTTGCATTATATTGTAAGCCTATATTTATGTAAATGTATCCCAAAGGCGAATTTATGTTATATTTCTGTGTCACCAACTTGAGAATTGTCAAGTTGTGTGTTGTGTCTCCTGCTGCCCATTTAAATGTATAACACGTTAATTAATTGTGATATATTTTTCATGAACTTGAATATCATAATATTCACTATTCGAGAATATTTTTCTTAATTCAAGCAGAGCCTATTTAATGTACTCTATTTTGAGTTTTGTGCTCACTTGATGTTATGTGATGGTGCAGCAGGACAATGTGATAAATTTGTGTTAAATGTTGAATATTATATGTCTTTCTTCATGTGCCAGTGCAGTTATCAGCACCTTAAGTGCGCTCCACTGTTAGGAGTAGCCCTTCTGGTCTTCAAGACGAAATATTTTGAAGCTATATTCCAAATTTGGAACTTGAATTTTCAAATTAAACTTTACAGTTTTCCACATAAGATAACTGCACAAAACGTTAAATTAACATGCAATGCACATAGTTGCATGAAAGGACAATTTGATACTAACTGATCTTGTATTTACACTGATTGAATAATATTATCAACACAGACAAAAAAAAAAAAAAATTAAATTAAAAGTTGGAGAAAAATTACTAAATCAATAGCAGCAATGTGCTGTAATAATAAAACATCAAGTAATAAAATGAAATAACAGAACAAAGCAAAAAAAAAAATAAATAAAAATTAACCAAAGAAAAATGTCTGTGATATATTGTAAACTAACTCAGTATTATTATTGTTATTAGCATTAAGATTAGTATCATTGTTAAGATTATTATTATATTTGTTAGATGTTATTTAAATGTATATTATTTGTTATTATCAGCATGCCTCACTGTAAGAAAAGTGAGAAAGTGAAACGATTGGAAGATACACACAGCCAATAAACAGAATCAGGATGAAAGAAATGAAGAACAGCCAGCGAGTCAGATAAGCAAGTAGAGAAAGATTAAACATGAGATAGAAATGAAAGAATAGAGCCCAACACAAAATGAACACATCCAAGAGAGAAAAATAATCAATTGAAAAGACAAGGTTGTCTATGGAATGAATAATGAACACAGATATAAAATTTGCAAACAGTTATAATTGAAATTGGAGAAATCAAAGACAAACTGTGTGA
Source organism: Nilaparvata lugens (assembly GCF_014356525.2). Lineage (NCBI taxonomy): Eukaryota > Metazoa > Arthropoda > Insecta > Hemiptera > Delphacidae > Nilaparvata > Nilaparvata lugens. The sequence goes on from NC_052504.1 coordinate 89,292,231, forward strand.
GTCCAAAATATAATATGAAGAAGATTGCTCAAATTGGAATTAGCCTTCAGGAATTGCTATTTGCAAACTTATGTGGCATCACAGATGTTGTCATGTTGGAGATATTGGAGTATGGCGGGCCAGCAAACTTGGTGTTGCATCTTCTTTGGTCCTCCGGGCCAGATTATTATTTGGGATTTTCTTTTCTTTTTTTTTTTTAGGTGAGTGGGGCTTGTTGCCCACTTCACTGATTATTGTAATTGTTGTGGAGAGAATTCCACTTGTAAAGTCGAAGGGCTTGGACCCAGACTCATATCAATTTTGTACTGATGGTTGATTGTTTCCCATTGGGTACTACCATAATCTTAAAATATAACAGTGTAGTGCTGGAGATGCTTGGCTAGTCTTGCTGCAGTTGACCCGATGTGAGGGCTGAAATGTGCTGTATGGGTGAGAAATTGGCAAGACCTTGAGACTCAACCTCTTGCAAATTGGGGCTTTTATGTGACATCACATTTCATAAGCGGGCTGGCATAGCTGAAATTGATAGTAGCGAGCAGCAATATCGATTAGATACGATGCCAGCCTGCTATTTCTTCGGTTCATACAGCTTTAATTATAATAAAAATTCATTCCAATACTGTGATATTATAAATGTTTGTCAAGTTATATTTTTAATTATTATTATTTACCCTCTCTCGGAAAGGTGTTCCTCAAATTATCTCTACCTCCATGTTCATTATCTATTCCTCTTTTACAATTGAGGGTGCTTACCCCCACCTCCATAACTTTGGGGAAATATCGGCGTTATCTGCTAGAGTAACGGGACTCTCTCCCGGCAACTGAGAAGGAACTCCGCCTGTGTTTTTCGTCACTCTTCTCCTAGACTCCTCGGGACTTGCAAACGTAAAGGTGTGCGGAGAATCGAAGTGATTTAGTGGTTTAGTGAATACGCGTGTGAAAGAAGGCTGGCGGACGGAAGACTACTACCTAATGCTCTACCGGAGGATTGCTGTCTGGGGACGATGCTTAAATTAAAACCGGTGAGTCCGTTCCTTATGGAAAACTAGTAAAAGGGACCCTTAGGTCAAAATCCCAAGATTTCTCACAATACAAAAAGAGCTTCACGATTAAAGGCCTATTTAAGCGGTACAATCTATTGATATTATTATTATCGATGTTGGAAGGGAAAGAATGTTGGTTGTTGAATGAGGATCCATAGATCCGGAGGAGATCGATAAAGCTAAGATAAGATAATATATATGTATTGATGATTGTTACAAGGCTGTTGCCGATGGTAACATTCACAAAAATGAACAATATAAAATTAAATCAAACTTAGGAGATAAATAATTATTTAACATTTCTGCATCAGTATTAATCAATAACAAATATCAAAGAAAATCATATATAGTATATATTATACTAGATCACATCATACTAGATCAACATTATACTAGATCACATTAGAAAACTAGAGGAATAGAAAGAAAAGTTGTTATTTGCATTCATGAGGAATTTATTTATTTATTTATACATTGATACATAGGTTACAATAACATTCTCAACTATGAATGATTGGGAAAGGAACAACAGGCTTAAAGCTCAAAGCTGCTCCTTTCCCAAATTTAGATAGAAATTGTCCAAAAATGAAACTTATCATGAAAAGTATACCATGAAATATTATCAAATGAGCTTCATAATACAACACAATAGAGGGTAGATGAAATAGGTAAGAATTAAACTATGAAGGTGGTTCTATTAAAAAACATTGTGATCAGACTTTTTGACCGAGCGAAGTGATGTCTAAGATTCAAGTCGACGGTTTGGCATTTCTCTTAATGTTTATATGTTGCGCATTTACGGCGAAACGCGGTAATAGATTTTCATGAAATTTGACAGGTATGTTCCTTTTTAAATTGCGCGTCGACGTATATACAAAGTTTTTGGAAATTTTGCATTTCAAGGATAATATAAAAGGAAAAAGGAGCCTCCTTCATACTCCAATATTAGAGTAAAAATCAGACTATAGAATTATTCATCATAAATCAGCTGTTTAGTGGACTATAATACTACCCGTTCAAAAAACATCGAACATCTTGAAAATGTATCTTTCCATCAACGTTGTAGACAGTTGCAGCCAGACCTGATAACAGCGCTCACACTCACATTCCGGGACGACACGTCACGGTACGATAGGACAGAAAGCTCTACTATGTTTATTTAGGATTTTTTCTAGACATTTTAAATTGATAAATTAATCATTAATTTTTGAGAAAACATAAAAACAGATCAATGTAACTTACTGAGCGCGAGGTCTACTGTTCACAGAACTACTAGTAATAAAAAAGAAGAGAAGTAATTCTCGATTTAGAGAAGTAAATCGATGGCTGATTGATATAGAAACAGCCAAACGATATTTAAAACGGAGCATTCTATTGCTGATTAATATTGATGTCGAAAGGGGAAGAATTTTGTTTGTTAAAAGAGCCGGAGATCAATGGCTGATTGATACATAAACAGCCAAATGATATTTAAAGCGGTACACTCTATTGATAATTATTGATGTTCGGTTGAAAATTTGGGGAGTGATGTTAGTTTAGGGGGGGGGGATATATGACATCCCTCATCATAACCCTTGTGTTTCAAAGATAGGTGGGGGAGAGGGAGGTATTGGTGATTCCATACATGTAGCAAACATTGAATTGATTTACTGCGGTCTAGGAAATGAAACAGATGTCGCACAAATGGAGGACTGATGTGCTACAATCGGAACTTTGTAGAGCGGATAGAGCTGCTGTAAAAGGCCTCACCGACACCACACGGACACCACGGTGTTGAGCACCGTGTGACATGCGAGGCCGCCGCGGTGGCAAATGGCTCGTAACTGACAGCAACATTATCGATTTTATCCTTTCGCCGAGTTTGTAGTATCCGAATTCCCAGCCCGAAATGCCAGCCGCCGAGCGAATAGCTTAGCACCCACGGCTTTTGCCCGAGATAGCGATCGCGAGTCTAAATTGCAAACTCCAAGTTGGCTTTCAAGATTGATCGCTGAAGTGTTCTAGAGAGTCGATTAGAATCTTGTTTGAATCCTCTTCGTTCTCTAGAACTATTGGGACTAAAACCTACTTTGGGACTCTCTACTTTACACTGAACGACTGAACTAGAAATCTTGATTTATTCCTATAACGTATCAGGAATACTTGATTTGTTTTTGGAAAATAATACCAGTACCCTTTTTTAAAAGTTTTTTGAAAAAAGATACTATGGTGTTATTTTTCAATTTTATTTATTTATCTTTCCATCAATACAATCACAAACCATAATATCATAATATAGGCCATAACAGGCCTAGCCAAGACTGCTCTACTCCTAAATTCCATAAATGGTGAATTTTTCAAAAGATAAGCTATATTTTTACTGCTTATCTTCTATTGAAATATACTTCTGAACCTGTTGGAGTTTTTCTTTTTTCAAAATGAAAAGTGTAAATATCAAGGTTAAAGTGTTCAACTATTTTGATTAAGAGATATTTCGAGCTTCAATTCGTCTACTTGTTTAGTCTATGTTTTTAACCCATAATTATCCGACGAATTCATCGAATAATGAAACCATTGAATAACCTCAAGTAGGGGTGTTCTCTGATAAAACTTCTTCATTGATCCATTGGTAAATCAGGTTCTCTAAGAAATAACAATTACACCTTACATTAGATACACCTAGAACAATCTTTGGGACTCTCCACTGACAGAAGTTTTACGATTAAAAAAAAAGTATGATAGTTACGGTATCTTAAAACTGTATTATCAAGAGATAAAATTTCTTGATAATACCTGTAGGCTAGGCTATGATAGTTATCTTAGAACTGTATTATCAAGACATTCCTTAATTACTTGTTGTTGAATTATTTCAGACTCTGTCAAAGCGTTTTTTTAACTATTTATAACATTTGAAATTAACAAGTAGTATTATCGTATCCCACATTCTATGTGTCATCCACCATTCCATGCATGATCGTATCCACCATTTTGTGTATTCAACAGTCAACTGCAGCCAATCAGGAAGCTTCAATGACTTCGACCAATCGTGAGCTGGCAACAGAGCCACTTTGTGTTTTCCAATGACAATGTCAACCAATCAGGGAGCTTGAATGATTTTGTCCAATTACAGAGTGGTAATTTATTCCCTACTAAGCTGATGTTTACCGACTCTACCTGATCATTACATCATTATACTACAAATTACTACAATATACTCGTTACATTATCACAATATACCAATATAAAACAATTAAAATTCATTCTCTTCATAAAATATGATAGTCTACTTTTTCCAGTTTGTAGCAGTTACAATAATGTTTTCGCAACAGATTACTTAGGCAGGCTGGAGTAATTACATAAAATTTTTAGAGAAGTTTCTCATAATCAAAGGGAAAAGCTTCATCTAGAAACATAATTGTGAAATAATAATAATATTGAGTGACCTGGCTGGCTCAGGTCTGGTATCAAGGTTTTGAGGTCACAAGTGATTTCAGGGCCTCTGACAAGACCATACGACTGCCCATAAGTGCTAAAGATCTCTTAATGAACTTTGAAATCCTCTGCAATTAATCCACACGCTCCGAACCAATTACTGTATTTTTGATCAGGTGCTTCTCTAATGTCAACTAATTATCGAATAAGAGAGAATAATATTGATGATTTTGTTACAAAATAAAACTTTTATCTTGACTAGCACCCAACTGATGCATTAGATATTGACTGACAAGCCATAATATTATGATGTAATGCACCGGTGTCATCCCGCTATGCATAATTGAATAGTAGCCTCCCCAGGGTGACGACCCTAATGCAAATCGACCTCCTACCGCCATCAATGAGGATTATCCGCAAATGATGTATCGACATCACATAATATATTGACATAAAATCTATCGAAAACACATTCAACTATCGCTTAACTATGGACACTATAGTGTGATTGATATACTCACTCATAAATAACACGATGCTTGTTTGTGCTACAGAACTACCTCCGTAAACAATGCCGTAGGGCTCCTACACCAATAAAAAATCGTTGATTTCAGCTGATCTATATCAGCTAGTGTTTTCATTGAGCCCTACCTGTGCTGATGTCACCAGAATGCACTATGGCTTTGTTTACGGAGGTAGTGTTTACAGTCAGCATAAATAACATAAATGCTTTTGAGACAATCATAACTAACAGTTCTTCTCAGATAACAGAACAGAGAGAGTAAATTTGTCTTTCGAAATATAATCATCAATGCTTATAATATCCACAGTTCAAGTGAATCTCCCTGAGCAGGTAATCAGAGTTAGATTAGAGTTTATTCATGTAAACTTTCAGTATTTACTTATTTGTGGATTTAATAATAAATTACGGATCATATAAATATGATTAGGATAGAACAACAGCTGCTTGACCCACAATTCTACCCAAATGTTGATAATGAATAACATGTCCAGAAGAATAGGTTATGTTTTTACTGTTGAAATTTCAAGTTCATATTTTGCCCAAAAATATACATGAGTTGGGAATTTGAATTTAAAGGGATTAAAACATCACCTCATAGTGAAATATTACACTAAATTATAACAGCACATTGGATATTTATTTATTTTATTTATTCAATAATTCAGAATCATACAACTTACAGAAAAGTACCACAGGCTAACTTACGCCCAAAACGGTTCCAATTCTAATTTTTACAACAGTCCAAATGTAGCTAGAGGTCATGTGTCACTTCAAAATTCTTCAATTACACACTCAATTTACAATCCATACACACAAAAATCATTTATAAATAAAAAAACTTCCAAATCGAATTAGATTAATTACAAATACTGTAATTGGAAAATTCTAAACTTAGGAAAAAACTAAAATTTTGGGACCGAAAAGACAAACACACTATTTAGTATTAGCAATGACCATGATTGTGAATGATATCAATGAATAGATTGAGTTATTTCCAAAAATTTGAAGCTAAAAGTACACACAATTTCTCACTAAGCACAGATCTAGGTAATTGGTGATTTCATACATCTAGCAAACAAACTAGTAGTTCTGTGAACAGTAGACCTCACGCAGTATTCTCATCCACAAGTACCTGATTGAAACTATAGAACTTATGGAAATACAGCAATAGACTGGCTTCTCCACACATCTGTGTAATCACTTGTCAGCTAATTTATGATGAATAATTCTATAGTCTGATTTTTACTCTCATATTGGCGTATGAAGGATGCTCCTTTTTCCTTGAAATGCAAAATTTCCAGAAACCTTGTATATACGTCGACGCACAATTAAAAAAGGAACATACCTGTCAAATTTCATGAAAATCTATTACCGCGTTTCGCCGTAAATGCGCAACATATAAACATTCAAACATTTAAAAATTAAGAGAAATGCCAAACCGTCGACTTGAATCGTAGACCTCACTTCGCTCGGTCAATTAATAAAAAACTTGTAGTACCTTCTATTAAAAACTTTAAAATATTTTAACTACTAGTTTCGACCATTGGTCATTTTTAAGTTGATAACTTTTAAGTGTCAATAAGTTATTCATATTGTTTTTATTAATTTGAATAAATAGCTTTTAACTGTTAATAAGTTTTTATATTGTTTTTACTAATTTGAATAAAGTAGCCCAACAGTCCTGACAGTTTAAAGTGTATCTCACTGTAGCTGTTTGAGAGATAGCATAGGTAGGCTGACGGTACGGTAACTTGGAAAACACGTCATTTGAGGTTTTGCGCGATCATTAATATACTGCTGTCCTCGACAATAGGGGTTATGAGTAAGCAGCTTTTGTATTGAAACGTGACAAGGTGGCCCCAGCGCAACGCACAAATTTATCATCCTTATCCCCCATTCAATGCTGGGAATAACGTGTAAATACAGTACTGTCACTGCCACAATTAAGCTTTCAGTGCACACAAATTTGTACGGTTACAATGGGTATCTTATTCACCCCTATGTTGTTGAAAAATAGTCTCAAATCGTTTGTTTAGTAATGGATCGAGTGTCAAGAGACAGATTATCGGGAAGATTCATTGGAAGTTGTTATTCAGATGGAAATGAATGAGAAGTAGCATTTGTTTCAATGTTAATGAATAAAAATAATCATTATTAAACGAAAATCTCAAGGGAAATGCTGTAAACCATTCCGAAGACTTCTGCAACTGCAAATATTGACTGTAGGGTGAACAGCTCGAAGAAAATTTGATGATAGCTACTTTTCAAAAATTATTCGCCAGCCCAGGAATCGATCCCGGTAACTCCTAATTGTCAGGCATATTGTTATTACCGAATAGCTAGAAAATCTAAGACCATTGTTGATTGATCAAAAATAATGAAGATATTTTTGTGTGACAACGTTTCTAATCATCTAACAATCTTGTCGAAAATCTTGATACTGTAGATGCAAGTGTTTCCAGAATATTTGATAGGATTGAAAGTATGATTGTTAAATTGAGTGTGGTATATTATATGAAAAGTCTTTTTGTTGTTAACGAAGTATACAAATGCCAGGCGTTACTGAACATGCGCCTGGAAAATAGCTTGATATACAGAACTCACTATAATGAATCTTTATACAACTGAAACTTATACAAGGACACAGTAAACACTATAACCGATTTTCTATTAGCATTAGGTCAGACTGAGGTGGACTCCTCGTATCATAAAATGCACTGGGTCATACCGCATTTATTTTATCTCTCAAACAACGATTAATTTTCCAATAATGTTTTCTTTGGAATTCTAGATTTGAGCAACGTATTATGCCTGCCTTTTCGAGAAATATATAGTCTGGACGATCCTGAGAGTCGAAAGATAAAAAACGTGCGTGACAATGACAGTTGAGACCGAATTTCTGTAAGAAAGAATGGAGTAGATGTATAATATATTAGAATGTCACTGATCCATTAACCTGAATTGAAAGTTTGCTTGTTGAATTGAGTATGTGGTTTGTGGATAAATGAAGAGTCGTAATTTTTATCAAGATTCTTCAACAATAATTATCACTGCTCGAAATTGGGTTAGGAGGGTTTGTTTTGAGTTAGACGGCCCAAATAGAATTGCAAGGAATATCTAGAAAGAACTTGAAGATAATGAAAAAATGGCAAGCTGAGAATGGCAAATATCATTTACCACATTGGAAGCAAACGTGAAAGTCATAATAGTAAGGCTTTCAAGAGCGAGCCATAGTGTTAGAAGGGCTTGTTTCAGGTTAGAAGGCTTAAACAGAATTATTGCAAGGAATATTTTTAGAGATAACTTGAAGATAATGGCAAAATGTTGAACTAAGAAGGAAAATATCACTCACCACATCGGAAGCAGACGTGAAAGTCCTGAGAGTGAGGCTTTCTAGAGCAAGCCATTTGATAGGTCGGTTCTCGTTGTCACCCAGACAATGATAGTCACCCGGAAACAGATCCCTCGCCAGGCCACTGTCCGTCACTCGAACGTGCAATCTCTCATCAATCCTAGAAGAGAAAGAGAAATAATAATTATAGTAAGGATTCACTCATCACATTGTTGAATTTACAAATCTATTTACTTACTTTATCAATAATTACACATACCAAATTGTTATTAGTCAATTACAGAGTTACTAATAATGAGTGATCCAATTATTCTATGAATTACTTATTGTCACATTACTAAAAATGGTCGCATACTTTCTGAAGGTTTTATAAGTTCATTGGAATTAGATTATAGAATTAAAACAGTCAATTGAGGGAAGGAACAGTTTTGAGTTGAGCTTGTTGGATTTTTTCAAGGATGCATATGATTTGTGTATCAAACATCTATAACGAAATGAAAAGATACATGAAGAAATAATATGTTTCTTCTAGTTTGTCGATAATATTCTTGTTGGAATTATAATCTATAGAAGCATTTGAAATTCTTGTTATGAAAACTTAATCTTAGAATCATCAATCGATTTTAATAGGGTTGTCCATCTTGACGATTTTCATTGAAACAACAATCTTCCCATGTTATGATCCATAACTTATCAAATCAATATCATTATTGATATCACATGATTGATAGAACATGGATAATGGAAAGCGGAATACAGTCACTCTCACACATTGTGCATAGCAGAATACAGACAACCATACTAATAAATTATACCGCACCAACTACAAAGAATGAAACAAATTATCATGTTTGACAATATAAAGCTACTTACACACAATTTCTTGTTGCAATATCCTTATGACAAATGCCCTGAACGGTGAGAAATGCTCCAGCAGAAGCAACCTGGGTCGCCATCTTGACTAGTTCTGGAGTGAGCAATGTGTATTGTTCTTCTCTACTATCACAGTTTTGCAGGAATCTGCAATAGAACCCAGAAATTTCAAGAAATCAAACAAAAGTGTTACATGCCATAGATTCTGTAGTTGAAAAATCATAATAAATCCACTTCTCAGGATAAGATATAGGTTAAGGTGCGTACAGATTTACGCGCCGCGAACATGATCAATTCACTTTAAATCAGCTGATGTCAAGCTTTTTATATCTGTATCTTACCGTTTCTGCAAGAATACAGATATAATCAGCTGATTAAAAGTGAATTGCTCATGTTCGCGGCACGTATATCTGTACGCACCTTTATATAACAATTTATACAAATAGTAATGAGCTACATAAAATCTCTATTCTCTGTAGAATTTGACAAACAATTATTGGTTTCTTAAACAGCACCTTTTCAGTATCAATCGATCATCATGTTATAAAACCTTGTTAAAATCGTGATTAGAAGTGCGGAATCTGATATATCAAATCCACCAATCATTCCAGGATTAGATCAGATTAAACAACAAATTATAATTAATCACTGCTTTACTGAACAGAGCTTGCGAGCTGAGTCAAAATCAGGTAAGCTTGTAATAATATCAAAGGATTTTCACTCTGTTGATTCAAATTAATTAGTATTGAACAATCCTCTGACATCCTTTGTTAAGTTGGGAGAAACAATTGATTATTGTTTCACAATTTGACAGCATTGTTTGTGATGTAATTATCGCTTTTTATTGGAAGTGCTGTACTCGATGTCGAGTGAGAACAAGAATGATTTTGAAAATTGAGTTGTTCAAGTTGAAATGTAATTACCTTTTTAGATTCCCCTTATTTATTAGTGGATAGACTATGAGGGGTGGAAGATGTGGATCAGCGTTGGCTCCTAAAACTGGAAGCAAGTGTTGGTGTGTGAACCCATACAGGATCGTTCCTTCTGATAGCAATACAGATTCTTGGAGACGTGAAGCCTCTTCTGTTGAACAGAAAGACAAAAAATGTGATGATAAAAAGGGATGAGGAATCATTGTCGACAACTATTCATTACAAATGATAATTTTATTATAATAATAAATGAATTTTATTTCCAACAAAATTCAAAGAAGCAATGAGATTAATATTTACAATAATTCATGAAGAAGAAATAACATCGACTTATCTAGATATAAATACAACTAGATTGAGAAAATAGAAATTATATGAAATTATATGCCTCAGTAACTACATTTTAGCGCTACAGTTTTGTAATCAATTCTATATCACCATCTCAAACAGGTTTTGTACCTCGAGATGCAAATACTCAATTGGCATTGCATTTTATTTTGTAATAGTATTTTCTCATGTTGTAAAATTTGTATTGCTTCATTATGTATTTCTAAGATGTTGTAATTTTATATTTCTGCCAATAAATCTTCTTCTTCTTCTAGTGCGTCTCCTATCGGAGGTTCGCTATCAGCACAGCAATCCGGATCTTATTCACTGCCGCTCGAAACAAGTCTTTGCTGCTGCAGTCAAACCAATCCCTCAAATTTTTAAGCCAGGAAACACGTCGCCTTCCAACATTCCTTTTTCCGCTGATTTTTCCTTGAACTATATTCTGCAGAGTTATATATTTGTGGCTTCTCATTAGATGTCCAAGATACATGAGTTTTCTATTTTTATAGTGTAAACAATTTCACATTGCTTCTTCATTTTCCCTAGGACTTCCATGTTCGTGACTCTATTTGTCCACGGTATCCGCCACATCCTGCGGTAGCACCACATCTCAAAGGCTTCTAACTTATCCATATGGCTCTTTTTGAGGGTCCATGATTCCATCCCATACAAGAGAGTGAAAATATATGAAAATGGATACATCTAATTATACATGAGAATTCATAATTAATAATGGAAGGAATAAGATAAAATAATGGAACAATTGAATTTTAGTTATGGTTCAGTTTTGGCTATTCAATTCCCATTGGCTGTCGTTATGGTGACGAAATTGCTACTCTCTTATTGGCCAGCTAGTGATTGATTGCGTTCTGTCATACTCAACTCTAATTGGCTGCCGTCATTATGACGAAATTGCTGCTCTTTTATTGGTCAGCTAGTGATTGTTTGAGTTCTCCAATACCATAGAGAAACAATAGGTATTGTTTACGCTATTGTTTCTCTATGCCAATCATAGAGAAACAATATCGTAAGTAGATATCCCATGGTATAGGGCATTTATGTTGCAACGTCCACTGTTATCTCAAGTCACACAGCTTTTTGGGAAAGAAATACGTGGACTATCGGCTTGAGATAACAGTAAAAGTTGCGACATAAACGCCCTATATCATGGGATATCTACTTACGCTACTGTTTCTCTATGCTAATACTCAACTCCCATTTGCTGTCTTCATGATGACGAAATCGCTACTCTCTCATTGGACAGCTGATTATTGGTTGAATTTTTTTCATTCTCAACTCCCATTGGCTGTTGTAATGACGACGGAATAGCTATTCTCTCCTTGGTTAGCTCCTGATTGGTTGGATTCTTTCTAAATCAAATCTTATTGGTTATCATCATGACAATATCAAAAGAGTATTACTGTTCTATCATTGTTTGGCTTGTCGACTTGTGATTGGAATTCTCTATTATAGTGAGATCCATGACATGTAATAATGGCAGTATTTGATCAACATTGGTGTTTCTATTCTTTTCTATCTTTTGACAAATGAGATAGCACTATTCTTTTCTAGCTCTGCAACTATGCCAGATAATTTTTTAACAATTTCTAAGTAAAATATTAATAGAAGAAAATATGTTATCTCAACCATGTTAATCGATTGAAAAATTATTGAAAGATATATTTTCTTTACGAATAAAATATAATTGATTGATTTTAAAGGGAAATGAACAGTTAATATCACAATATTAGGGCACCGAGCTTCGCTTGTTATTTTTATTTATTGATAAACAGAGCACAATTCTCTAAAATGATCGTGCTTATATTTCACAGCTGGCTATATGTCATCTTATGAATTTCGGGGATGCGATATTTTGATTTTTCACATACTCACTCGCTCACTCACTTTTTTACTAACCACAGCTGTTTCAGCCAAGGATGAATCATCCTTTAAATGTCGTTCAGCGAGTTTTCCCAAATATGAGACCTAATGCAATCGAATTTTTATATCATAAACCTACTATGTTCCAAACTTCGTGAAAATCGTTAGAGCCGTTTTCGAGATCCGTTGAACATAAATATCCAGATATAAATATAAATAACCAGATAAATGATAAGATATAAAAATACAGAAATTGCTCGCTCAATATAATAGGATCAGAAATACCGGACTCAGCTATCCTCTATAGCTGGCAGTGGCAAAACAAAGAATCGGCAACGTTGTTCTTCCATCTTTCTCCACTGCCATTATAACGTGGACCTCACTATTGTGCGATAAAATGAGTTGCATTACTGGAATATCTAATCAATTATAAAAATGAGCTATTATAAAAGCTGAATTGGGATTTATAAATATCGACTGGCGATTATGACTGATAACACTTATACTAATGAAATAACTAATCATTGCTTTCACATCGAGAGTATGAGCAGAATACACATCATGATTTATGTTGTTTGACTCACCAGAGACAGTTTTGACGAGGACATCATGCGTCCTTGAGTCATCTTCAGAATGGAATGTGCCTTTGTAGATGCGTCCGAACGTCCCCTCATAGAGCAGACTGCGGGGTGCTATGCGATGCCTAGGAACGTGTAAGCGACGCAGTCTCTCTTCTGGGTCAAGCTGCAACACACAACATTATTAACATCGGCATGATCAAAGAGTAAAGTGCAAGTTTAATTGATGTTTAACATGATTAACATGAACATGATTGAATCAAAGTATAATATTGAAGTGTATGATATTAAAATAGAAGATGTTTGATTTTTTACTGTGTTTGAAAAGCCGTTCTTGAATTTTTCGCAGTTCCACTGAATTGAACTTTCCTATACTACTAGGAGCTACAACGGCAGGATTAAGTATCATTGATGATATTCTTCCAAGATAGGACTTTTCCAAAAAGAATATGTTTGACATAAAAATTGAAAATTGAGTTTTAACCTTCTTTAACCCCAAAACTGTTCCAGCAGAATTTAACTTAAATGTGTAATGCTAGTTCGCCTCCATGGTGCACATTGGGTAACGCTAAATGGACTAGCAAATGATGGCGGTCAGACAATCTTATGCTCTCCTGACCGAAAACTGCACAACATCTCAAAGAATTTTGAAATATACAGTGTATATCTAGGCATTTGAGACTATGATATATTTGTTGTGTATCTGCCATACGCTAAATAAATAAACAAATACATAAAAATGCTCCATTGGTTTTTTGTGAATACATCACACTTATTATGAAAATGCGTCTGACATTCTTAACTATTTTGAAAGATTCCAATTCAATTTCAATTTATCTCCAAAAAAAACATAATAGGCCTACACGAATATGAAATACAATATACAACATATTTTGGAATCCCCCTGCTAGACTATCCATTTGTGTGTAGGGGGGAATAAATTTGCTCGTCTATTTGTAATGGAATGTGTGAGATATAGATTTATTCAATCGTTCACAATTGCACAACTTTCAAGAAAGTGCCACAAACTCAAACTCAAAAGGGCTTCAATTCTAATTTTTACAAAAGTCCAAAACATTTAGCTGTGTTACATTTCTGTTTCTAATGAGAAATTGTAGAGTGAAACCGCAAACATTTCATTTTTTTTTGAGAAATATAAGGATTGAACTCACTAGTATTCAAATTTAAACTTTTAAACATTTTTTTGCACTGTGCAAATCTATTACAACATTGTACAAAAAATGTAGATAGAATCCACTCTGTGCAGTGTGCAAACAACCCTCAATAATTTTCGTCAATATTAATAAGCCGGTTAGGTACACGACGGGTACATTACGTTTATGCGAAATCTATTGTAGCGTAATGAATATTAACACTACAATGAAACGATTTATCACTTAGTTGCAGCAGTGATCCCCATTCTTGCAAGTGAACGATATGACGAACAAAGGCATCGGAACTCTTCCCCCATACAAACTTTCATCAATCTTTGTTCAGGCGCGTGAGTTGGGAGTTTCGTTTCGCAGTATCACGCCCGACGCCCGACTACGGTGTTGATTCTTCGAAGCTTCACTGAGAGTGCTAGCGAGCGAGAAATTAATTTCTTATCGAGCTTGAAAAGGGAGGGGAGGTGATGTCTGAAGACAAAAGCACCTTTTTCTGGAAGGGGAGGCAGATAAGTGGTGCGAAAATAACTGATTGTTACAGTGATGCCACAAAGTGTGCTGGCGGGATCTTTGCCTGTCTGTTTCGACGACTGTGGTGGCCAGATAACCAACTCCCCCGTCTACACCACCACCGTAGTTGTCCAATAGCCTGCATTCCCGCCAAATCGGTTCCCGCCAAATTGGATGTGTGTCGGACCGTGTCGTCTTCTCTGCCGTAACCCGCCGACTGTTTCTTATTTTTATAAGGTCTCCGTTCCACAGAGTTAGATGGGTTGGCCGGCCGTTTCCAGTTGCACTGCTCTGTAACTCTGTGACAGCTCTGTGAAGAGCGACCGTTTCTCACTCTTGGTTGAGAAGCTTGATTGCGGGGAAATTTGTTACAGCTGTTTAAAGCTACAAAGTACCCTCTCTGTAACCATTCTAGTTGATTGTGGATTGATTGTTACAGATCCAGCTGTGCTAATATATTTAGTCATTCAATAATCTACATGAATTCACTAACAATCTCCAGTTAAACTAGTTCCACTGGTTTTAACATCATCTTCTATGATTCACCATTCAAGTTAATTGTGACTAGATTGTTATAGTTTCAGCTCATACGATTATAAAAATCACTATTTCTGGTTCAATATCATCTTACATAGGCAGATATTAACTTTTATAAACAGAACTCAAACGACAATTATCAACTAACTTTCTAATCTCCCTTCAATCCAATCCGTTGTTCTGATAATAGTTGAGAAATTAATAATTATTGACTGTTCTGAACATATTGATCCATATCAATCCATTGAATCATTTCAACTTGCATGATGTCTACTATATAATAATAACAATAATATCGAGTGACCTGGCTGGCTCAGGTCTGGTGTCAGAGCTTTCAGGTCGCAACTGATCAATTTCAGGACCTCTGACATGACCTGAGGACTGCTTTTCAGGCAGCCGGAGGCGACGGCTTAACGTGTCCATCCAAAACACGGAATGGCCGGAGATTAAAATAGAATTAACTAATTGGGGAAACGTACTCTCCATTAATGTGATATCATCCCTCTACTTGCTCACTAGCAGAGACTCCCTACTTGAAGATCATAAAACAAACAATTAATTATTATTACTCACAAAATCCTCATCTCAAACTATCCTGCTACTTTCATACTAGTTCACTAAAATTATTACAACGTCACAGCTCAATGTTGATTACATCAATATCTTCGTATGTCTTTTTCGAACAATGTTTCATTACAAACTTCACCGTCTTATAAAAATAATTATCATTGTATTCACAAATATCACGGATACAGTATAGTTTCTTCTGTATAGAAATAAACATTTTTTCTTCTTACCATAGCAAATGGCTCTCTATGCTCATATCGTCAATGAATTCTACTTACAACTATGAATTTGTAAGTGGATTACTTGTAAATGAATTCTATTTACAAATATCACTGATAGAATATAGTTTCTTCTGTACAGAAATAGACATTGTTTCTTCTCATTGTAGTAAATAGTTCTTCTATGCTCATATCGTTAATGAATTCTTAAAAATATCAAAGGTCGTCTTCTTCATACATATCGTTGAGCTTTTTCATGTTACTTAACTGACCGTTTTTAGCGATTAAAGACATAAATATCCCTACAGAGACACACTTACTTTATGCTAACACAATAGACACACTAGGGTGTTGAACACCCCAATTTAATTTTGCATTTTTCTTTGAAAAATATGAAAAAACAAGTACTTAGACCATACTTCATCATTTCTTAATCATTTTTGTTCCAAGCGCATACAGAAATCAAAAGTAAAGCACTGCTTATCAATATTTATACTAATTTTAGAAGTACGTATGTTCCGCCTAAGTGTTGGAGCTCCTAATCCGGTTTGAACGAATGGCTTGATCATTGCCAATGACAACTTCATCAAAAACTCACGTCTCTTCACTTTATTGCTTTGAATCTCAAGTTGCAGAGAATCATAGGCATTTATCCCAATCTGATCCATCATCCCATACCACATTCGTAGTGACAATACAAGTAAATCTTTGTAATAAAAGTCCTACGTAAAAGACACTCTGGGGTGTTAGACACCCCAAACGAAGAACAAGATGAGCTGGTGACTTTGTAGAATGCTATTACTGACTGGAAGTGGTGGAGAGTAGTTGACAATACTACAAACCTAATTTAGACTGGGCATAAATTCCCATCTCTTTGATATTGTCAACTGCAGAACAGAAAAAAATCCCTGAGGTGTGAAACACTCCAGTGTGTCTCTTTAGGGATAAGCTCCTTCTGACGACTGTGCAACAAGATCATGTGTCTAATCGGGCGTTTTTAGTTATATGTGAGCTATAGTTTACTTTGACGTCTGTGCAACGAAAAGTGGAGTCTACGAAAGTTTACGAATGGCTTCGTAAGAGAATCAACTGCTTGTTTTCAAATTAATGTGATGACTCTGCGACCGGGCATGTTCTGATTATACCCATTGATTTTAGTTCACACATTATTATTCACAGTATTTTGAGCTGTTATAGAAGCAATAATGAAACAAATTCAAACCAGCGATTATCGTAATCTGCATGTATGAAGCAAGCGATCTAATCCAATTTCATCAGACTAATCGAATTGTGGAGGCCTATGGTGTGATCCACTACATCACCGATCTCACAACACCTCCCTATCAAATGCATCAAGCCGTCTCCACACTTTGCTCCACGCTTCAAAGCGCCTCCACACTTTGCTCCACGCTTCAAAGCGCCTTCACTTCACAGGCTGTGGGATAACAAGCACCCTGCCAGCTGATTCGATACAAGGTGCGCTTAAGCCGGCCAACTCAGGCCTACATCATATTTTACAAAGGATTATAATGTGATGGAAGGGTGATGTGTATCGCTTTCGGATATCCATCGATGTAATATAGCAGTATGTCGAAGAGTGCTGCTGAACTATAGGAAACCTAGAGAAAAAGTGCTGCAGTGTATAAAATAATATATACATATGTGATAGTATGTTGAAGGGTGTTGATCCACTATAAATATATATAGAATCTATCATTGTGTAACGTTATCTTTTTCTATAACGTGTGCCCTGCTTGGCTGTAGTCGGTAGAGCAAAGATTTGAAAGATGTATAACACTTTTTGTAGTTCCTGGAAAAATAATAGTAGGCCTACCAAGTTCTTACCAGCTCTCTCAGGAGCTCAAACAGTTCTCTGCTTTTGCTGGTTGCAAACGTCGGCCGCTTTAACAGTTCACAGCTCCTGTGACTGCTTTGTTGAATTCCACAAGTATAGATGCAGCAGAGATAGAATCGTAGGGTGAAGAGTGCTGTATCGTTTCAAGATATACATGCTTAATCGTAGGCCTATGTCGAAAAGTGTTGATTTACTATGCAGGGTGGGTGAAAAGTCCGAGAACGGCTTCATATCTCATACACAAAGGCAATTTGACGGTGGGTGTGATTGGGGAACCTACTAAAATTGAAAATACTACTTTACTATGACTTCAAAAATCTGGTCCACCATATTGAGTGCAACTTTCTTTTTTGAATAGGAAGGTGGTCATGCAATACATGGTTTTGATACGGAATTTCAAGAAAAAAATGAATGGCGAAAACCGCATATCGATATCTCAAACCGTTTCGAAGATATTCAAATTATTAATCAATACTATTCAAAGCAGGAAGGGGGGAAAAGTATGAGAACGGCTTAGTATCTCATGAAAAAATGTGATATCAAGGTGGGTGTGATTCGGGATCCTACTCAAATTGAAAATACTACTTTACCTTGATTATTAATCAATACAATGCAAATCAGATACATCGATGTGCGGTTTTCGTCATTCATTTTGTCTTGAAATTTCGTATTGAAATCGTGTATCGCATGACCACCTTCCTATTTAAAAAATAAGTTTCATTCAATATGGCAGATCCAAGATGGCGGACCAGATTTTTAAAGTCATAGTAAAGTAGTATTCTTAATTCGAGTAGTATCCCCAATCACACCCACCGTCAAATTACCATTGTTTATTAGTATTAAGCCTTTCTCGGACTTTTCACCCACCCTGTACATACATTTAGAAATCTTATGGTGAAGAGTGCTGCATCCCTTTGAGATATACATTCATATTATCGTAGATATGATAGGTATGTATATCATCGTATGGCGAAAGGTTTTGATTCACTATAGATAAATGAATAGAATTGTAGGATAGAGAGCTGCATCCCTCTGACATACATGTATATTATCGTGGATTAGATAGGTATGTACATAATCATATAGCGAAGGGTGTTGCATTATCAACATTTTCATAGATATATACAATAATCATATGGTAGAATGTACTCCATAAAAGATATACGTATATAATCATGAGGGGACAGTTGCAGCTTCAGTTGAGATTACACATATATATATATATATATAATTGCATGGTGGAGTGTGCTGTGAGATTCAAGATATACATATATCATTGAATAGTTGACCGAGCGAAGTGAGATCTAAGATTCAAGTCGACGGTTTGGCATTTCTCTTAAATGTTTAAATGTTTATATGTTTTTATGTTGCGCATTTACGGTGAAACGCGGCAATAGATTTTCATTAAATTTGACAGGTATGTTCCTTTTGAAATTGCGCGTCGACGTATATACAAGGTTTTTAGAAATTTTGCATTTCAAGTATAATATAAAAGGAAAAAGGAGCCTCCATCATACGCCAATATTACCGTAAAAATCAGACGATAGAATTATTCATCATAAATCAGCTGTCTAGTGGACTATAATACTACCCGTTCAAAAACATCGAACATCTTGAAAATGTATCTTTCCATCAACGTTAGTAGACAGTTGACTATTTTTATAATACTACCTGTTCAAAAACATTGAACATCTTGAAAATGTATCTTTCCATCAACGTTGTAGACACGTCACGGTACGATATGACAGAAAGCTCTATATTTATTTAGGATTTTTTCTAGACATTTCAAATTGATAAATTATTTATTAATTTTTGAGAAAACATAACAACAGGTCAATGTACTTACTGAGCGCGAGGTCTACTGTTCACAGAACTACTAGTAAAGTGTGCTACCTGCTGCATCGCTTCAAGATATATAATCGTAAGGCTAGGTTGCAGCTTCTCTACAAGGTATACATATATCGTGGAGATTGCTGCAATGATTCAAGATATACATCATAAATGATTGTGAAGGGTGCTGCTTGCTCCATAGTTTCAAGATATACATATATAATTATACAAGGAGGGTGGTCCATCGTTTTAAGATATACATATATAATCGTATGAGGGAAGGTGCTGCAACGATTCAAGATATACATATATAATCGAATCAGGAAGGGTGCTGCATCTCTTCAACATATATACACATATAAGGGGACGGGTGCTGCATAGAATTATGTATATATTGTATGGCGTGAGGGAAAACATACATCATATTCTGTATAGGAAGTAGCTAAGTGAGGTGATGGAAGGCCTCACACAAGAGGGATCTTTAGCAGAGGTGTGTGTGCGTGCGGGGGTGAGGGGCTGATCCGTTGTAAACGAGGATGTAGAACGTTCGCCTCTGCCGTCATTATTAGTGAAGATGGCGTGAAGAGGTGGATAGTGTAGGTAATTCGATTAAAGAAGTGAGCGACACCCTTCCGCTGGGCTTTGCGTTTCCCGCGCGGCTTTGAGGGCGCCAAACGGACGGCGCGTTTCCCGCGCGGCTTTGATCTGGCGCTTCGTCGTTCGTTATAATATGTACCTCGATTGGTAGGCTTTCCAACGAAAGAGTTCCTCTGCAGCAATGTCGAGTTCTGTTGGCTTGAAAAGTTGGTGATCGATCAGATGCTGGTGATGCTCCTTCTCCTCGCCCTCCTCCTCCACCTCCTCATCATCCACCACCTCCTCCTCCTCCATTTCCTCCTCCTCCTTCTTCTCCTCATCCTCCACCACTCCCTTCTCCAACTCCTCCTATGCTTTTCTTCCTTATCCTTCTCCTCTCCTCCTCCTCATTCTTCACCTACTCCTCCTTCATATTATTCTCCTCCTCCTCCTTCCGCCCATTTTTCATTTTTTCTTACCTTTATCTTCCTCCTTTCCTTCTCCTTTTCATCTCCACCTAAGCCTTCTCCTCCTTCTCATATTTCCTTCTTCTCCATTCTCCTCCATCTTCTTCTTCTCCTCCTGCTCTGATACTTTTTCTCTTCTTACTCCAGGTCTCTGGAGTACTCCAGTTCCCTCTTTTCTCCTTCTATCCCTCCTCCTTCTTCTTCTCCCCCTTCTTGTCCATCTTACTTTCCCATGCCCTTGTCCTCCTCTCACTTCCACTCTTTCCTCTCACCAGTTTCGTCTTTCTCCTCTTCCTCCTACTCCTTTCCCTTCTTGTGCTCCGTCTGTTCCTTATCCTCCTTCTCTGCCTCTTCATCCTCCTCTACGAATTCTGGTGAAATCTTTCTCCCCTCGACTCTCTCCCCTATCAATCCTCCTTCCATTTCATCTCCCTCTCTTCTTCTCCACTACTCTTTCTTCTCCATTTTCTCTATTTGATAAATATTTTTCCCAACTCTTATATATGCATATCAGCCGATCTTCCATCTCTTTCTTCTCCTTTTACTTATCCTTCACCTGCTTGTTGACCTCCTCCTTCTCCTCCTCCTCATCCATCTTCTCCACCTTCTCTCACACCAGCCTCTCCTCCCTTCTTCCAATCCACTTTCTCTTTCACACCTTCTTTTCCTCTTCTTTCTCCTCCTCCACCTCCTCCTAAACCTCTTTCGCATCCTTATCCCTCTCCAACTTCTCAACTTTCTTTCCCGCTTCTCACTCTCCCCAACTTTATAACAAGCACACAAATTCAACCGATTTTATTCACAATACAGTCCCAACAATATTTTTCCCGCCGAAAAGTTTACGACGCAGTATCGTCGATGCAGGCGGCAGAGGAAGGAAGGAAGGAAAACGGCTGTAATTCTGTGTTATTGATCAGTTTTATTGAAAAGTCTTGAATGCCTTCGAGCAACTCAGCCTCTACTAATTATGGAGTTCAGGAAGTTGGTCATGTTATTCCTTCCTCTTCGGAGACTGCTTCAAATTGTGTATGACTGCATGCTACGTGGAGAAGGAGATATAACGAAATAATGATTTCATTCAGGAGGCTTGATTATCAATTTAATAATGTCACTCACGATAAGAGGTTGATTTCTATGAGTAATTTTTTCTTTGAAAGTACCAGAAAACTAAAAGATGGATTTAGAGTTCCAATAGTTTCTTGATTCTAGAAATCGAGCAACTTAGAGCAACGTTGCGAGCAACGAATAGGTTATTTGAGCAACGAATTCGAGCAACGTTGGCACTCCAGATTATAGAATTCCAACTTCTGAAAAAACTCAGATTGATTGATAACACTCTGTAAATTCTTCTTTAAGATCAACTATCAGAAGACTAGTTGCATAGTCACCTCTAATGAAGGTGGTTATGCTAGTTGTCAAGGACTAGCTATCGGAAATCGAGGAGTTTTGGTTGAAGATGAACCTGCCATCACAAGACATCAAGTGGCACAAGGAAATACGTTCCATGAATGTTGAATCGGACAGAACACTTCCAGTATCAAGTAACCAGGAAAAGCTAGTTGAATTCCGAAACCAAAATTTTGTTTGATCTATAGCTTAGTTCAATAAACTTCATTTTCGTTTAGTTCTAGATTAATTTATTCTATTGAAAAAGGGTACTATTTATTTAAAGAAAAACGATCAAGTATCCTTATAGAATAAAATCAAAATTTGTTAATTCAATCTGGCAGCCAATCTTATCTAGTAATACATAACACAATATTTCGAGCTTTTCCAATAATTATTGAAGCTTAATTATTCCCGAGATTTATTCTACCAAGTGCACTAGGGACACTTGGAATATATAACGCTACTGATACTTTGACTAAGATAAGTTGAAGTACTGCTGATATCAAGTACCTAATTGGAAACACGAAATAGTGGCAGAAGTTTCATTAAGCTGCATAACTCTACTTGAAAATTTCGACTCTATAATCTTAACTTGGAGATTCGCAGGGAATTCAGACTGGAAGTTGGACCTCGGTACAGGAAAATCATTGATCACGCGTAAGCTGCTTTATAAGTTTCGAGAGCGCATAGTTTTTGATTGCTAGAACAATAGCAAGATTCCGAAACTTTGTCGAGGAGGTAGATTAGGGAGTTGTAGGTATATTATTCGCATTCGGAATAACTTAGCTAATCAAAATGCAACTTCAGTGGGGACTTTCTAAAAGCTTGATACCGCTCAATCTACAGCAGCCACTCTCAAAGTTCCAAAACTGAAGGGCATAAGTGCCTTTTATAATGTGAGAGCGTTTTTGCTTCGTTGGTTGAGCTGACCTTTAATGCCAGCTAAAGTTCAACAAAAACGGCTCCATGTGTGACTTGGCTTGGAAAATGCCAGAATATTCTGTCAATATTCATTATAATAATATAAATCAAATTAAAATAATTTAAATTTTACAATGAAGATATATTATTATTAAATGAATATTTGTGTTCAGAGTGAATAACATCAGGTAATATCCCAGAGTGATTATCTTGTTAATTGTCGCTTAACAAGCAAAGTCTTTTTCTATAAGTCTTATTTTGTAAGTTAAGTTATGGTGCAATGGACAAAACAGAACAATCAGTTACAAAAAATGAAGAAATATAATCAGGTAAATTGAGAAATATAACTATTGTTATTGATTGTTTTTATTTTATGTAAAGGATTATTTTTATATATCCCTCAAATAGCTTACAGCTAGAGGGATACTATCGCACTATTGTAAT
This sequence comes from Nilaparvata lugens, assembly GCF_014356525.2. NCBI lineage: Eukaryota > Metazoa > Arthropoda > Insecta > Hemiptera > Delphacidae > Nilaparvata > Nilaparvata lugens. The sequence continues at coordinate 89,315,634 of NC_052504.1, forward strand.
ACTCGAATAAATAAATATTGCAATATCAATACATTCATTATAATGTATTTCCTCCTGTGATAATCATAACGATAGGGTAAAGTTTAGAAGACAGCCAAAAACTATAGCAGGAATATAATTTAATTATTCGTTGGTCTAGTAAAAGAATTAATAGCATTGGGGATGTTGAAATTATGATAAATTTTGGAATATACAACTGTTGAAATCCGAGCTTAATTTTTGTTATTATCGAATTTTATTTTCATTTATTCCATTTTGAAGTCTCTTTATGATGCATTGTTGCTCAAAAATAATACTTTCTCCTGGTGACATACTTTTATTTCAGTAATCCATAGTGGTTTTCAATACTTTTATCATTTATATCTTCTAATACTATATATGTACTTTGTGAATGCTTCTTGTAATATTGATGTTATTAATAATTATTGAATCAAATCAACTCAGGATTCAATATAAACTCTAAATATTATTTATATTTATTGCTTATATCAATTAAACCTCAATTCTCAATTTGTGAATTTATCATATTTTTTTCATCTGACTTTCTTTTCTATCAATCCTCAACATCACAATAACTGATTACTAGTAAAAAAATCGAAAATTTCAATATTTTTATCAACTGAATGATTGAATCAGTATTTCATCTCTAGCCCGATATAATTACTATTTGTGAGCTTGAATTTTTAAACAATTCAACTCTTCCGTTCGGATATACTCATAAAGAGTAGCCTATAGATAGGATATTTGAAATATAGATATTTTATATATATCTATATTTTAAATATAGATAGATATTTAAAGAGTATACTCTTCGGATATACTCTTATTGTGTCAAAGGCTTGAAATACCTTGAAGACAACCCAAAGGCCTTTATCTTTCTCTTGGCAAAAGTAGCACATCCATTTGGGAATTTGACAGTTGAAAGATGTGAACAAATGATATATTGTTTTGGGAATATCTTCATCACAGGAAGTTGGCCCAAAGTTAGAAACGCCAGTTACCGAGAAAGTATTTCTTCCAGAGAAGTTGTTCTTTTTCTCGAGCCGTAAGCATTTTCCATTTTTCCGACCAACTTGATACAAGAAGACAAAGTTTTTACTACCCAACTTCAATAACTGAACATTATTACTGAATGTATCATCTGTCTAGAGTTCTGTATGGAGTGATCGATCACATTTCAATAGTCCGGAAGTTTTTCTTCTGAAGAACTGGATGGGAAATCAATTGTTGAATAACCAGAACCGTATTTTTATTATAAACGATTTGGAAATACGAACTTTTACACCAACTTACTTAGACCAAAAACAGGATCCTGTCAGTGTTCGGAAAACGATTTCAGTGCTTGCAAAAAAGAAACCAAGCAACTCGACTTATGCTTATTGTTCTAAACTAATTTACGAATTCCATACCATGCTATGAGATGGCATCAATGTGTAATGGAATTCCAACAAAGTGAAATAAAATGTCATGAGCTGCGTTTACATCAAAGTTGCTAACAATTTTTTTTCCTGTCCTTTTATATTCTACTAGCAGGTTACCCGTGCTTCGCAAGGGTCTTTCTTAAAGCTTTACGTAGTGAAATCTAGAAGAATTCAAAATAGGCCTACAGTGAGTCAGTCATTCTATCAGGGCTCGAATAATTTTGAAATTTTAATCTATATATATATTATATATTATAAGCGAATTGGCACTCACTCACTGACTGACTCACTCACTCACTCATTCGCATAACTAAAAATCTACCGGACCAAAAACGTTCAAATTTGGTAGGTATGTTCAGTTGGCCCTTTAGAGGCGCACTAAGAAATCTTTTGGCAATATTTTAACTCTAAGGGTTGTTTTTAAGGGTTTAAAGTTCGTCTTTTAGCATGTATATTCTTCTTCTCCCAATTTCTTAATTATAATTGAAATTCCTATATCATATGTTACTATAGAACTATAATCTAGATAGAGTACCTACCTCTTCGAAACAGTTGTTAACTGGCAACTAAATTAATAATTTTGTCAGGTTGGCAGTAAGTTGAGTTGATTTTGTTAGGTTGGCACCAAGTTGAAGATTTAAATGCATTTATGGCGGAAAAATTGATTGGGCACTGCTACTTCAATCCTGGGAATATTATATTACTAGCGGTCAGGCTCGCTTCGCATGCCATATCCGTTTAGCCAGACGTTTAGTCTGGACCCCCGACTGGATCGTCCTAACATATGATAAAAATGCTCAAATGAAAAATGCTGATCTCACTCTTGGACGATCCAGTCGGGGGTCCAGGGGGCGGAGCCCCCTTGCTAGCTTGCTGGCGAGCGAAGCGAGCCTGACGGCTAGTTAAATAGAAATGGAAGAATATAATTTCTTTATGTAAATAACAACACCTTTATTGAAAGACATATTAATTGCATGCGTTTTCATATTGCCGATACAGCATTGATGAAACTGTAGACGTTTATTTAGCATTTGTCTCAAAAATTGTTCTAGCTGAAAAATTAATAATCCATGCCACGTGTAGGCGTAAACATTGCATCAGGAAAACGAAGTTTCAAAACTATGTTTTTCAGGTAGAAAGCAATATAGAAACAGATGTTCCTTTTTTTTATTTCGACCATATGATTCGGTGATTTCTTAATGAAATTGAACGTACCAATTATGGAATTTAAACATTAATTCTGAAAAATCTAGAAGGAAAATTAAAACTTGGGCTTCCAGGTGCACGAGATTGATATTTTTAGAATCTATGTGCAAAATTTGAAGATCTAAATCATCCCCGTTTTTCCGGTATGCAATCAACAAGCTGACATGTTTTAATGCGAACAAACGAACACACGAACACACGAACAAACACAACCCTACTCTCTCTTATTATTATATATAGATTGGATAGAACATAACTTGGCAAACACATTTGTGTGTTTCTGCACACCTCATGTGTTCGCCAAGTACAGTTTAATCTGGTGGAATTGATTAGGACGAAATAACAATCATTCGATAACTTTGGTGTAAATACAGCTTTTTAAAAAAAGATTCAAATTTGAGTTCAAGTTTGATTCGCAAGCTTTTGTCATAACTTTGATTCTATGTTTGATTCATGATTGAATTAAGAAATTTGATTCAAGTTGGAGTTCTTTGATGATTCCGGAGCTCTGGAGGAGCATCCAAGTTTGCTCGGAATTTCTTGATCACTTATCGCAGACATCCCTTGCAGAATTTCAGCCGGCATTTGCAAGTTGAGGGGAAGGAGAGACGCGTGTAATTGAGGTGCTTGGAATTACAAGAGCAATTAGAGAACTCTGTTATAAAACAGCTTCAACGACCGAATTAGTCCAGGTAATCCAATATCTCTAATTTAATTTCAACGATCCCAGGATGCTTAAGTCGGGGAGATGCTCGAGCAGTTCGGTCGTTAAATACAAATTCCAATATTGGATCATGACTTTTTGAATAATTACTTCGTTCCTCTAAATAATTTTAATATATCATACTCAACGCAATTATACCGAACGGATATTAATTGAAACTTAGATGCGTCATTCCCAGATGAAGAAAGAGTTTGAGTATTTCTCATCACTCACAATAAATTCGAGTAGAAGGATTCTGTACTACTCACATAATAATATGAATTTACTACAAAGCTCATCATTTCATTCTATAGATATGATATCCCATCCAAGTAATTTTTCAGTTTCACTATTCAGAAACAATATCTCCGAATATCTCGAAATCGATATATTTTGATTCAATGTGAATAAAATAATACAAGGTATACAACTGAATCACAAATGTTTGTTCAAATTTAATAATTCTCATGCTGGGTGATATCATAATCTCCGTACAGTCTCACGATATAATGTGATCACAAAAAATGAGAGCAACATAGAATGCTTATCCACGCATACTCTGGATATTTATAGATAAAAACTCTAATTTGAAACAGATCTGAAATGAACACTTGCCATCACCTTGATTTTAATTTCAATTTTTGTTTTAAAATACGATCTCAATAAATACACTTTACATATATTTTAATCCTTCTAGTTTTCAGCTATTTCAAAACCTGTGATCAGTTCCTGAAACTTATGAATTGAAACTAATAAACGCAATGATTTGAGAGGCTCTCTTCAATGATTCTAATAATGCTGGAAAAAATTGCTTTTCATAATATTTTGCTTCACCTCTATCAGGGAAACATGTCCTTCGACTAATACTTTCTCTCTCTTCATTACTATCAAGAGATGTTCTTCGACAAATAATTTCATAGATTTCTGAAATAATCTCGATATCTGAATAACAAGACACAGTAGAGTTCTCTATTTCTGTATCCATAGAACAGTAGTCAACTGTTATGCTGCTGAATGAACATTCAATTTTTGGCAGCTCAATCCAGATAAAAGTGCATCAGTGTTTCTATTTCTGAACTTTATCTCGAGAATGAAATTCGTGATTATTATTCAAAAATTAAGCTCCCCCCCGCACCCCACCCGACCCGGTCGAAATTTTATTCTAGCAATCTAGTAATGTAGGGGCGCTGAACAAAAAAGTTCTCTTGAACTTTGCTGAGAAATGTGCCGTTCAAAAGTTGAAAATATTGGGGGGGTCCTGGAGCCCCCCAAAATAGAAAATTTCAAGATATCATAATTATTCCTATGGTTTCAACCACTTGTCAATCGAATCCAACAGAGCACCAACCACCACAACAACCACCCTTGTCAGGAGGTTTTCAAATACTCCGGCTTTAGTATATATAAATAACTCACTCTTTGTGCTCGGCAGGGGCTTCACCCCCTGCACCCCTATCTGGGGTGGGTTAGCAGCCTCCGCGCTTCGCGCTCTGTTTGACTAGTATGATAGGATAAGGATGTTTTCCACCTGAAGGCAATAACTATCAACTCTGGCTGACGGCTTCGGCCATGCCTAAGAATTTTTGATTGTATCAGTTTTTAATTATGTTGTTGGAACTTGTATCTAGTGTATTCAATATGTATTGTATGCTTGAATTGAAAAATAAGAATATATCTATCTATCTATCTATCATAGATTTCTGGCTACAGAAGGAATCTGTCAATTCAACTCTATCAGATTGACAATCTTTGTGTTTCTCATCAGAAACATTTGAATATTATTTATTCATCACATTGTGTACACATACTTAACATGAGGAAAGGCACAACAGGCTCATGCCCAAAACTGTCCCATTTCCAATTTATACTATATACTGTCCAAATCAAAAAGTTGGTTATGTCACTCTCACTTTTCAAAATACGATTTACACTCTTCAATACTCAGATAAACGAGCAAATTTTGAATCAAATAGATACTATTAGAGTCTAGAATCGAAAAAATCTAAAACAGTAACTCAATAATTATTATTCAAAAAGTCTAAATCTTGAATGAAACTAGAAATTTTTAAGCTAAAAACTTCACACTTTACGAAAAACCACAGCTATTAGACTCTATTAGGGTTGAATCATTCTGGGTATTACAGTGAAGGAGATCCTGGAACTATCCTCACGTTTTCTCTTAATTCTTTACTGCTATACAAAATAAGAACTTTCATATCAAACATGCTATTGATAGCACATCAACCAATCTCCCTCTTTAATCAACTTCAAAACATGTTGAACTTTGTTCAATCTTCACAAGATCAACAAATATAAGATTTGCTCAAATTTTCCTCAAAATCAAACAGTTCAACTCGGCATGATGAAGACTAATCGAGCACACCGACTGTTCAAACATGATTTGATTGCGGGAAGAAAATTCAATTTTGAAAAATGGGCCAGTGCTTGGGAGATTTTCAATGTGAAAGTCGTTTTCAATGGGCCACAGTTCTTATTTCTAAGGACGGAAGTTGGACAAACAACTGGGCCATGTTTGATCAGTCACCGTTGCAACGGTAGTCGTGGTGACGGTGGTGTAAATTGGATTTTCCCTGACCGTTTCTTCCAGTCCGACATTATTCTTTCCATCTCACAGCTCCTATTCAACTCTTTCTCACTTTACACATTCAATCTCTCTCTTCTTCTCATCCCCTGGCTACACCATCTCATTCAGTTCCTTCTTCATCTCCTACTCCGCTGTCTCCTCCTTATCCTAATCCACTCCTCCTCATCCCAATCCACTCCTCCTTATCCTGATCCACTCCTCCTCATCCTAATCCACTCCTCCTTATCCTAATCCACTCCTCCTTATCCTAATCCACTCCTCCTTATCCTAATCCACTCCTCCTTATCCTAATCCACTTCCTCTTCCTCATTCTCTTCCTCCTGCTCACGTTCCTACTCCATTTCTTTCCCCTCCTCCCTCTTCTTCGTATCGTCCTCCTTCCCTTCCCCCTTCCTACTCCTTCTTCTTCTTGTTTACCTCCGTATCCTCCTCCTCCTCTTCTCCTAGTCCTCCTTATCCTAATCCACTTTCTCTTCCTCATTCTCCTACTCCATTTCTTTCTCTTCCTCCCTCTTCTTCGTATCATTCTCCTTCCTTTCCTACTCCTTCTTCTTCTTGTTTACCTCCGTATCCTACTCCTCCTTCTTTCACACCTCCTTTTCATCCTACTCTTTTTCTTCATTGCCCTTATCCTAATTCTTTGGTAGAGAGTTAGTGGGGAGGATATTTTTAATATTCTTTCCAAAGAATGGACATTGATTTGTCCAAAGCTCCGCCAATTTATGTAGATGCATAACAATATAATTATCTATAGTTATTATATTACAAATTACTTTTTCATATCATATACAGTTCAATAATTATTTTCTCAGTCTATATTATGTAAATTCATCTATAATTCTGCTGTATTGTAAGCTATTGTATATAAGTGTATAAGCCAGTATATATTGTAATCTACATAAATAAAGTACTCAATTAATCAATCAATTCACTTTCTCTTCCTCATTCTCCTCCTCCTGTTATGTTCTTACTCCATTTCTCTCTCTCCTCCTCCCTCTTCTTCGTATCGTCCTCCTTCCCTTTCTGTGACTTCTTCTTCTCGTTTACCTCCGTATACTGCTCCTCCTTCTACTTGACCTCCTTATCCTAATCCACACCCTCTTCCTCATTCGCCTCCTCCTGCTCACGTTCCTATTCCATTTCTTTCTCCTCATTTTTCTTCGTATCGTTCTCATTCCTTTCCTACTCCTTCTTCTTCTCGTTTACCTCCGTATACTGCTCCTCCTTCTCCTAGTCCTCCTTATCCTAATCCACACCCTCTTCCTCATTCGCCTCCTCCTGCTCACGTTCCTATTCCATTCTATCTCCTCCTCATTCTTCTTCGTATCGTTCTCCTTCCTTTCCCACTCCTTCTTCTTCTTGTTTACCTCCATACCCTCCTCCTTCTTCTCCTAGTCCTCCTCTATCATCCTATTCTTTTTTTTTGTTCTCCTTCACCACAGTAACCTACCCTTCTCCCCCTACTTCTTCTTTCTCTACTAATCCTCCAGCACCCCTCCTTTTCGTCATCATTCATCCTCCTTCTCCTCCATCTCCTCCTTCTCCTCCATCTCCTCCTTCTCCTCCTTCTACTCCTTCTCCTCCATCACTCCCTCTTCTTCCTCCACTCTCCCTCTTCTTCCTCATTTTCCTTCCCCCCTCCTCCTCTTCCTCCATCCTACTTCCTCCCTTCTTCCTTCTCATCCTTCTTCTTCCACCTACTTCTCCTCGTCCCGCTACCATTCCTCCTATTACCCACTTCACTCATTCCTTCTTCCATTACTACACATTCTCTCATTCTTACTTCCATTCATCCTTCTATTCAGCCTCCTTCTCCTCCGTATCTTTCTCCGCCTTCTGTCCCATCTTCTCATTCTCCTTCTTCTAGCTCCTCCTCCTACTCCTCCTCCTCCTCCGTCACCATATCCTGTTCTCCTGATCCCCCCGCTCACACTCATTCCTGCTCTTCCTGCTCTTCCCCCATTTCTTCTCCTATTGCCACACATTCTCCTATTCCTTCTTGTCATTCTCTCACTTCATCTCATCTTCTTCCTTATCTACCTTTCTCTCCTACTCCCCTCCGCCACCTTTTCCATCTCTAACTCCTTCTGCTTCTTCCAATTCACCCCTTCCTTTTCCACCTTTTCCACTCCTTTCATTCATTCTTTTTCACCCCTCCTCCTCTAACCACTACTCCAACCTTCACCCCCTCCACATTCTCCATCTCATCTTACCTCTCTTCCCCACCTACTCCTAATCCTCATTCCTCTTCTAAACTTTAACATTCTTTTCCATGCCCTTTTTGTCATTTCAGACTTTATTACTTGAACAAAACCAACACCGACTGTGAAACACGTCGACTAACTTCCTGCCGCCGACATTCTCTGTTTCTAATATCCACAATCTTCACTCTCCGTGGCACCGAAATGCGTTCTAAAACTTAAAAACCTCCATAAAACATCTTGTTGATTTCATTGAAATATTCATTCTTTATTCTCAATTAGATGGAAGGTAGACGTTAAACGGGTTATAAAGTGTGTTTACACATTCAGTATGCTCCGAAATGCGATTTTTCTTTTTTCATTTCTCATGTAAGAAAACTCATTTCCTCATGAAGATAAAAACCAAGATTTTTTCAAGTATGATTCATTTTTATACTCCTAATTCTTGAGGTGTGAATTTCTCAACGAATCTATTACAAAAACAAATCTTATGACAGTTCTCCCCTCAGAATACAATACAATACAAATAAATTTTATTTCCATTAATATACAAATAAACAATCTAATCAATAAAATGTACATAATATTTAAAAATACAATATATGACATTTACTACAAATATAAATAAATTGCATTTTTTCGGAAATTAACCTACTCAACTATGGGAAACCCATGTTCTAGAGCAGGTGAAGTAGTAATACAATTAAATTTAGAGTGGGGGTGCAAATACATTGGGTAAGTGAGCTCACATATTGTTCGAAATTATGTTTTCCTACAGATACCTTGAAAAGTGACCATTTCTGCACTGATTGCAGGCCGCAAAGAATCACTTTTCCGCACTAGTGCGCAATGTGAGTACTTTGCGTACTCCAGATTTGCAGCATGACAACGCAAAATAGTTAGTATGGTTATATGGAGCACCAGTGCAGGAAAATCAAAATTTAGTTGGTAATACTCATAGTGAGACCCACGTTATAATGGCAGTGGAGAACAGCGTTGCCTTGCCATTATGTGCCTTGATTATAGTCATTTCAATGCTTACATAAGATAAACCCCCTTAAGACAGTCAGATAAATTTTCAATTGAATTACTAATCATTATAATTCAATATTAAATAAATTAAGGTTTTTATTAATAATAAAATTACACAGAAAAACACTTGATGAATTTCAGGGAATTTTACCAATAATTACCCACTTTTCATATTCAATGGTGACTGTAGGAAAAATTTAATGTGAAATACATGAGCAAAGTTCGTTTGCTGCACTCAAGAAACCATCATTCCGCACTCGCCTACGGCTCGTGCGTAAACGTTTCTTTCGGTGCAGCAAACTGTCACTTTGCGCACTAGTTGCACAAATAATTATTCCCATATTATGTCTTCCAGTTGTTGTGATCCAGTTTTTAACGGCGCATTTGAATTTTCTTGAGTTTTCTATTATCTTGATGTGTACAGGAAGTAAATTGTGAAGTTTTGGTGCTAGAATATTGTCGGTTATTCAAAAATATGTCTGAGCATACAAGTCACACAAAAATAAGTGGTTATTTAAAAATATTTCTTCATAATGGTCAACGCAAATGGCTCAGTGGTCAATTCTATGGATATGATGAAATCTTAAAATGGAAGATTCGACGAGAATCTCCTTCTAATTTAACTGTATAGGTGAATGAAGCTACAAGCAATAAAAACCCCTCTCCAACATATTAATTTATTTATAATTTTTACAAAGTAGCACTGATTGGGAGAGAAAAACTAAGGATACTCCTTGTACTATTTCTCTCCCACATTTAACATTACATTTTAAAAGTCCGAAATAGGGTTATGGTTTCACATTTCTAAAATTTGGTCTATTTTCACTAAAAAACAACGAAAACTAAGAATTTCAAATTTTGATGGTTAAAAACAGAATAAAAAACAAAAATATCACACTAAAATCACCATTAATTGTAACATTTTTGCGTAATTTGACAAAATTTAGAGCCAGAAAAACACACTCACTATTCAGAACAGCTGTTTCTTATATATATATATAATAATTTGTAAACTCTGATAATCATTTGTAATTAGAAAGACAATTATTTTTTATCAAATTTATTCGAAAACAAACTCATTCTTCTTCCAAAACGTCAATTTGGTATAATTTCTTGATTTCTCCTTCTTCTTTATGTGCCGTCTCCTTTAAGAAGGCTATCAACATGGCAATTTTGATTTTTGAGGCAACCGCCCTGAAAAGATCAATGGAACTACTGTTGTACCACTGTCTCAAGTTATTTAACCAGGAGATCCGTCTTCTTCCTATACTTCTTTTGCCTTGTATCTTTCCTTGTATGATGTTTTGCAAAAGTGTATATCTCTCTCCTCTCATTACATGACCCAGGTATTGCAGTTTCCTGATTTTGATGGTGATCATGATTTCTCTGTCCTTTCCCATTCTTCTTAATACTTCCTTGTTGGTTGTTCTGTCAGTCCAGCTTATTCTGAGAATTCTTCTATAAGCCCACATCTCAAATGCTTCTAGCCGGTCGGTGTCGTTCTTTTTAAGAGTCCAGGCTTCCATTCCATATAATAGAACTGGAAATACGTAGCCTTTAAGCATTCTTAATTTGAGATGCAGGCTAAGATCAGTACTACTCAGTAAGCTCCTCATTTTATTAAAAGTAGCTCTAGCCTGTCCAATTCTTGATTTTATTTCTTCGGAGTAGTCATTGTTGTCAGTGACAATTGTTCCCAAGTATTTATATTTGCAGACCTTCTCCACTAGCTCGCCTCCAATCCATAGTGTTCCTGGTTGTTGTCGGTGTTTAGTGATTTCACGTTATTATAAAGCCAGTTACACACACATACATTTTTGGACGTTCGATTTTTTGCCGTCCTTGTGAAATCTACCAGATCAAACAAAACTTGGCCATGCACACAAACATACATGTTCATCATGCATGTTTTGTCATCAGCGAGAGGCTTCCAGCATAAAATGAACAATAAATAACAATAATTGGACCACTGGAAAATTATAAATTACAATGATGGAGGTTCAACCTCAAGAAATCTGAGATGCAAAAATTTTACTTGGAAAAAATTTTGCTCGAAGCCTTTCGCTGTGATCACAGCTGTGATGACACAACAATGAATGTCAACTGTGTATCATGTCAACTGTGTATCATGTCAACTGTGTATCATGTCAACTGTGTATCATGTCAACTGTGTATCATGTCAACTGTGTATCATGTCAACTGTGTATCATGTCAACTGTGTATCATGTCAATTGTGTATCATGTCAACTGTGTATCATGTCAACTGTGTATCATGTCAACTGTATTTCATGCATGTTCATGCATGTGTGTATCATGCATGTTTTACCGTTAGTGGCCAGCCCTCTAGCTACACACACATCGATTTTGGACGTACAATTTTCTATTATTACAATATCTATTATTAGTACATTTCTATCAGATTAAAGAGATGATGTCAAACAAGCTCCGTTCAATCTGATAGAAATCATGAAGACGGCAAAAAATCGTGTGTATGACTGTAAAAATCTCGATGTATGTATGACTGGCTTTAGAATTAATGGAGACTGCAAAAAATCGTTCGTAACTGGCTTATGACTCTTAAAGCCAATTAATTGATCGATTACACACTGGCTTATGACCCTTAAAGCCAATTAATTGATCCATTAAGGGCCTTTTGCACAGTGTAAGTTTAAGCTAAAGCTTAAACCAAATCTGGATTTTTTTTGGTTTAAACTGAAATTCCGTTTGCGCAGTATCAGTTCAAACTCTGTATTGAGTTTAAACTCTGGGAAAGTTTAAACCTCCAAAACAGGAGGTTTAAACCAAATAATTTGGATTAACTAGACATCTGTAGATGGGGAAACAGCTAATAGTAAATTATTTTTCTACGTTTGTTTTTAATGCTTCTGTAGACGATAATAATTATTTAGGTTATAGTGAATCATTATTGATAGAACTGACAGAAATTGATAGAAATTTCTAATGCGATTGATATTGATGACTGCGAAGAAATTTTGTAACTGAGAAAAATTGGGCAAAAAACAAATCATTTAAATTTCTGGGATGATAATGATATTTTCTAAGTTTTGCTTGAGTAAAGAAAGTGTCAATTTAGCATTTGATTGAATAAGCCACTTGATAGGAAATAAAATAATTTTTATTAGTGATTTTTCATTGGAAAACATGTTTTTAATAACACAAAACTGAGATATTTTGCTTTCGAGAGATTTCTAATAAACTAGGAAGACCTTAGTAGATTTAAGTAGATTTTCATAACAAAATAAGGTTTTTATCTTACATTCTAGATTATATTTTTTGGTGCCAATTAAATATAAGTTTGTTTCTAATAGTAATATAGCATTTCATCATTTTTTGAAGAATTTCTTGATCGCTTTTCACTTTTATTACCGTACAGCTTACAGCTCTGTGGATTTTGAACCGGGAAATAGTAGCTACATAACCTCAATTTACTGATGGTTTGTAAACAAATAGTAAATTTCCTGTAAAAATTACCCTTCCTGATATTATAAACGATGACATTCTATTACCAACTTAACGCTAAACTAGTTCAACTTAAACTGGATTAGTAAATGCACTGAGAAAACCGATTCAAGTTTAAACTTAAACTCGATTAACTTAATCGAGTTTAGCAATATATACTGTGCAAACGGCCCTAAGTGATGTGATAAATAATAAGAGCCAACAAGTGGATTGCTGTAGCTTACCTGTGGCAGTTGTGTGAGCTGGGCTGACGCGTAGTAGGGCACACGTGGCTTGGCGTAGATGTGATGCATGGTGCGTCCGCGTGTGTCGGTGGTGACGCAGGATGTGGCGTAGGGCGACGGCGACGACTTCCTGAGGCTTGCGATTGTCGCGTAGCTGCCACTCGCCACCGAATTCATCCGGATGAACACGTTCGGATTGCCCGCGTACGCGCCACTTGTGTAGCTCGTGCTGCAACAACCGTCAACTTATAGCTTAGAGAAACGTTAGCGTTAGTCTAGCTACATACACATCGATTTTTGTCGTCCTTATAAATTCTATTGGATTAAACAGATGATTTCAAACAGATGATGTTTGTCAAGTTCGGTTTAATCTGATAGAATTCATATGGACGGCAAAATATCGTACGAAGAAAAATCGATGTGTGTGTGAAGGGCTTAAGTGTATCAGTTTGTCTCTGTTTATAGATTGTATAAAATAATAACTGAATTGCCTTAAAGGGCGGAGTTAGGACTGTAGGTCCTCTCTGCCACACAACCGTTAGTAGTTCGCAAGATTACAATAATATATTTCTCATCATTGTTTCAAATACATCATATCATCTCACTTGAAGGATTCTTGAGGTAAATTAATCAACCTCATAAAAAAGTCGACACTTGGAGAAAATATCGCGTTGCCAAATTGTGCGAGACTCCAATCATTTCATGCAAGCTCATATGATTGGAATAGAAAGAAAAATGAAAATCAAAAATTTTAGTACCCTTTTTGAAATATTTAATCACAACATTGATGCCATTTTCAAGTGAAATTTTCATCACTTGAAAATGGCATCAATGTCCGAAACATGTTGTGAGTAAATATTTCCAAAATCGTACTAAGATTTTTGATTTTCATTTTTCTTTCTATTTCTATAAAAGTAGCCCTATACAGAAAAGATATCATATGATTGGATATATTCGAATTGACAAATCTGCATTGACTGTGTTATCGGATTGAATAGCCTACATCCTGTCATATGAGATTGCATGGAAAGACTGGAATTTCCCTCAATTTGAAAACACTGATATTTTTTCCAAATGTCGACTTTTTTTACAGACTACATAGTATGAGATTAATTATTTTACTTCAAGTAAGTAGCCTCAAATATCCTCCTAGTGAGATGATATGATGTATTTGAAACAATGGTAAGGAATATATTACTGTAATCTTGCAAGAATTACAAAGCTGAAATTCTACAAGATCATGGCTATACCAGTGTTGACTTATGAAAGCAAATCATGGGTCCTAGGTAGAAAAGAAATCAGCAGAATCAAAGCGGCTGAGATGCGCTTTCTGAGGAGTGTGAAGGGATAAAGTTCAATTTTAATTATATTTTTTATAAATTTTAAAATTCCAAGGCTATTTTAAAGACCGGGACAGGCAATCCTACCTATACCGTGGAAATCAGAAGAAGAATCTTGCGACAAAGAAGCGATTGAAGCATAATGCGATGTCATTCATTTTTTATAAGATATTGTAATAATTTATTGTGAAATAAAAAATGAGCTCAGTATATTATAATCATTCTAATCTAGACGTATCAATGCAAATAGTGATAAATTGCAAATAATATCAAGCTCGCTTACTAAAAATTTGGTTGAAAATACTGTAATATAATACGTGGACGGTGATGAAAGCTTTTTGGAATCACTTTTTTTGAGGCGATCTAATCGTTTAATCCTGCAGACAAGTGGAGAGACACGTTCTCAACCATCTCACTCTATAGCATTTGTTATTGCGTTCGATAATCCACTGTAAATTTTTGCCATAAAATTAGTTTTTAGGATTTTTCAAAGCGTCAAATTTAATCAGAGAACGCAATTCATGAGGGAGTACTTAATTTAAAACTCTCATTCACAATATGATAAGCTACAGTCGTTCGGAAATTGCAAAGATTGGATAAAGATTATAATCAGGAAGCAGTTCCTCACTTTTGAAGTCTTTCAAAGTAGGTTGAAATCAGATAATCTCTTAGAGGAAAGGAAAGTAGGAAATCGACGTTTAAGTGATTTAGAGAGGATGAAAGACTGTCGGAATGAAAGCGACGTCGGAATTCGTAATGGGAAGAACAGAATTGGAATAATAACTGGCATAGTTCGTCTTTGTAGGCATCTTAGTAAGGAACTTTTTCCAGTTTCAAATGCTCATTATTAGTTATTGTTATTGAATTAATACTGGATCTGGAATAGGTCATTGCTCACTTCAAGGAAAGATGACTGAAATCAATTTGAAAGTAATTTATCCACAGGAATTCTAACGAGTGCATCGATCCGAATTCAATAAGTCAGGGGTTTTTTTTCTTGAGAGAATGATTGTTGAATGAAAAAGACTAAGAAATTGTCAAAAAACCACTGATTTATTGATAATTAGAAAGACCGGTTTCGGTTATTACACCATTGTCAATCTCAAAAAAAAAAAAAAAAATGATTGTTCCACTTTGCCGTATAATCAAGAACCTCAATGTATGGAAAAATATCTTCAACCTACAGAATAGACTGAATTTTCACAACTACAAATACTGACTTCTCTCTCGAGAAAGTGGAGTATTTTCAATCCATCCAAGTTCATAAGAAACATATTACCTGAAAGAAACAAACTAAGCGAAGCGTTTCTTTTGTTCATGATATTACTCGAGTCACAAGAAATCAATTGGATCAATATCATAGCTTCAATATTCATATATGGGAACTGAAAATAACTTGATTCTGATATTCTGGTGGCTATGAAGACTTGAGTATCATTACTTCCGAAAAGTTCCATTTCAAAGATCATTCTCTTTCATAAATTTATTTTTTGTCATTATCTATCGGTTCTTCCAATTGGAACCTATAATGACAATAAGTCAATACTAATTTTCACAAATGACATCGTTATTTTGGTGATTCTAAGATTGCTAGACTATTGCATTCTTTATCAATAGTGTTCTAGTCTAGAATAGTCTAGATAAGTAGAAACCCACTACTTTTCTACTCTTCCCATACTATGCAGTAAAATGGAAAAAGAAACACATTCCAATACCGTTGGTGATAATAAGATAATGTTGAACGATAAGACACAATAATTATTGAGAATACACAATAGAGAATAGATGTCAGTTGAAAGTTTAAGATTAACATGAATAATAAGAGGAGAAGCGATTGTAAATTTGCAATAAATTACAATTATTTTTGAAGTATCAAAATGTATAAATTTTCACAAAACAAGTATTGAGTTATCAACAATATTGAAACCGGAAGTTGAGCTAAAGTGTATATCACTCTCCACCAAACACAAACATGGAGTTGTTAACAATTGAAACCGGAAGTTTTTATTGTTCCACAGTGATACGAAATTGTTGTTGTAGTAAATCCTGCCTGTCAAACGGAGCGTGAAGACTGCAGCAATATAAGCGCGCTGTAATTGAATTATTCTCACGCACGACATCTATGTTTGACTAATGGAATTATTCATACTTGAAGCGAATCGCTGTTGTTTACTGAGTGCAGTATACGGCAAAACGACAACACTCGGTAGTGAGCAAACTGTATAATTACAGGCGCGATAAAACTGTATCCGGCGATAAAACTGTGTACAATCGGTCCGGGTGGTTGGGGGTTGCACCATCCCCTTTGTACAACTTTGAACCCAGTAGCGACTAAAATGTGGCCATGTGTAGACGCTAACAACTCACTTTGCTGTTTAATGGTTTTGTACACTTTGTGGCTCCGCCGGTCGCACTTTTGATCCCCCGATATTTATTCGCAGCACGTCGCCGCGACGCCGAAGGGCGTCTGTGCATAATAACTACGTTCTGGGAACGATTTTGCTCGACTGGCGCTCTGTATTCAGCCGAATGAGAACATTCATGACATTTTCATATCTGCATGTTGTGTGTGAACTGTGGCGCCTCCGATGATGACGTCACAAAAGAAAATGGCGCCAAGTGTGAAGATGCCACTAGGACACGAGTTGTATTGTGAATATGAATACGCACTTCTCAGAACCCATACACAGTTATTTGTTATTTACCACTTGAATGAGAACGTTCCTTGCATGAGGAAACTTGGGATGGAAAATTGTGTAGTGCATCTCAATGACACATTCAGATGTTTCATTAATGCTTCATGATAATCACTGCATTTATTATCATAAACGACTTTAATTTGAAGATTTGAGATGTGACTTGTATTGTAAATATGAATATTCACTACTTATCCAGTTATAATTTCTCCACAATCATTTTTTTTTTTGTTATTCACGACTTGAATGTTTACGTTCTTTCCAAGATCTTCTTCTTCTTCTTCTTTCCAGGATTAGGCGTACACACCTGTTCCGGTTTCAAAGGATATAACTATTTATCTTACCATCTTTTTAGAGGTCTGCCAATATCCCTTCTACCATAGGGACAATAATTCATGACAGCCTTTGGTATCCTAGTATCTGGCATTCGTTCTACATGGTTTTTCCAGTTCAATCTGTTTATTTCAAGTTGTGCAGCTAATGATTATATTCCTAACTCATTTCTAATGTCATCATTGCGGAATCTGTCTAACTTTGTGCAACCTTTCACACTTCGAAGAAAATCTTTCCAAGATGAAACTATTAATGGGAAATATGTCTACTAAAGACTTTATAACTGCTTCAACGGTTAATTACTCATGATTTGAATGTGGGCGTTGAATTGAAACTTCTAGTGAAAGATGGATGAATTTCTTTGATGACACGACAGCACAATCATTTATTTATTAGTAGCATATTCTTACCATTCTTCTAGCATTGTTTATCATTTGATAAATAAATTCAATTGAATGACTTCAATGGAATTGGCATCGTCTGCTCTCTGCTGAGAGTCTCCGAGTGTGTATGGAAGTGCATATTGCATCGTATTAGTGGGAACTAAACTTAAGGCTAGCTACACACACATCGAATTTTGCTCGTACGTTTTTTGCCGTCCTTATAAATTCCATTATACTAAACAGATGATGTTTGTCAAGTTCCGCTTAATCTGATAGAGTTTATAAGGACGGCAAAATATAGTACGAACAAAAATCGATGTGTGTGTTTGAGCACTAACTCTAGTAATAGTTATTATTAGGATCCACTCGAATAATTCCGATTAAATTCTCCTATTTATTTATTTAGCGTATGGCAGTATACACAACACATTCATGATCACAAAATTCGAAAAAAAAGAAAACAATAGAAAATTCATATATAAAACGAATGAAAATATCTTAGTCACTTTTGACCTGGAAATTAGAGGCATGCTTCCAGGGTATTCTCCTATAATGCCGCCACTCAATATCATTTCTAGATATTCCATTTCGATAGATAGCTCTCACAAACTTCCTTCTGACTCCAATTTGAATGTGCAATACCAGATTCTTGAGTTCTATCTCATTTCAACAACCTTCACACTGATAGAAATCGATCATTTTACACTGAAGACAGAGCGAACGCTCGTATCATAGCTTCAACTTGAAACTCTTGAAATCTGTGCAGCTCGATTTCTTCAACTTACCTTGCTTGCGTTCTGGAGGAGAGCATAAGTTCCCATATGTACCTTCATTTAACATCCTTTTCGCGCGTAATTTCATTTGCACTTGTAAGGCGTGCAATGTGACTCTCCAGGGCCTAAGACTTGAAATCCAATATTGTAAAACTCTCTGGAGTCGTATATTACATAGCCGGAGGCAATTCATGAACGAGGATTGTGAGAGAAAGGAAGAGGAGGAGGAGGAGAGTAGGAGGAGGAAACAGAGAACAAATGAGAAAAGACAGTCGGAGAAGAAGAGAGTGGATGAAAGAAACGGAAGCCAAACATTGAAACGGAAGTCTAGAGAGGCAATCTCTGGTGTGGGAGATTTCTCTCACAATTTTCCTTCTTCGTTCTCTGTTTCTCGCTATTCATCTTCGTTCTTATTCCCTTTATTAATCTTCATCCTGATTTTCCTTATCCCATCCCTTCTCTCACCCGAATTCTTTTCTTCTTCCAATTACTCTCTCCCTTATATTATCCTGATTTTCATCCATCTCTTTCTCTTTTCCCATCTTGCTTTCTGCATTTCTTCTGCACCCTACCACACTTGATACTCCCATACGACCATTTTCTTCTTCTTACCCTCATCCTATAAAATTAAATTAAATAACTGACTTGAATTCGATTTTTTTTCTTTCTTTCATCCACTATTCGAAAGTTTTCTATTATTTTGTTAAAATCAGTTTTTCTCTTGATTTTATAATCTTTGTTGTACAGTGTTTTAGTTTACTTAGAATTGTATTGGAGGGTCAAGTGTAAGAGAGGACCGGCTGCGCCCTTACTTCGCTCTCCCAGGTTTTTAATAAAGGCAGCTAATCAATCAATCAATCCTCCCACTTGGTTTCTTTTTATCCTCTTCAATTACTTTTCCAGATCAATCTCCAATTTCTATTTCTCACTTTGGATCATAAATTCATTACTTACATCAATCAATCAATATGTATTCCTTCTTCCTCGTCAGTACTCCTTATTATTTAAATGTTTCACAATTGTTCCTTAGTTATTTTTAATAGGGTTTGCATGATCAATAGCAATAATCTCTTTTTCATTGCTAACAACATATTTTCATCACAAAATATCATTATCTTGCCATTTGATATGCTTTGGGTAACTCACATGATCTTGTAAATGATAAGGAAAGAGAAAAATTAAAAAATTAAAATTATGAAATTGTAATTTAATTTTTTCAACAACCTGTTCCACTTTCTCTGATTCCTGTTTCTCACTTACAGAATCTATTGGAAGTTAATTTAACACGAACATCAAGAATGATTTATGGCATCTCGTAGGCTACCACTTAACGATTCCATTACTTCTCATCCAATCTGTTTTCTGGTTTCTTTTGCTCCTCTTCATCCTCTCTTTAATTAATCAAGATCAATTTCCTAATATTCTGTCCCTCTTACATGTGGATATCATTGAGGATTTTTCATTCTACCTCTCTACCTCTCCCTTCCCCATCACCAACTACTCAATCAGTTTCAATAGTTCATCCTTCACTCTCTTTCAAGTGAAAACTCTCCACATTCTCTCTTTTTTCGTGCGTTTTCTGACCAACTCCATCTTCATCTTCCACCCCATTGTGGCAATGTCACAAGACCCACCGAAATAAGGAGGGAATTAAACCCGAGTCTATTAAACGCGGATCTATCTCTTCTCTGTTCCGGGGAAACTCAGAGGAGCTGGGTTTTTGTGACAAAAGAAAGACCGATGTAGATTTCATCGTTTGCGAGGGTGGGAGATCTGTGACATCGTATATTCTCATTCAGGACTGACG
The DNA here is from genome assembly GCF_014356525.2 of Nilaparvata lugens. Lineage (NCBI taxonomy): Eukaryota > Metazoa > Arthropoda > Insecta > Hemiptera > Delphacidae > Nilaparvata > Nilaparvata lugens. The sequence continues at coordinate 89,335,838 of NC_052504.1, forward strand.
TCTTCTTTTGTGCGTCGACTCTCTGACTACAACAATGGAAAAGTGAGTTGCCGTCTCTTTTCTGTGAGTTGTACGTTGCTCATCCATCACTAGTCGACGAGTTTCAGCGATTCCAGCACTTGAATATGAAGAGGTGCCGAGCCGAATAAAGTTGTATGTCGTCTTCGAATGTCAACAAGCCGTGCCATTAGTCACTACTCTTGAACAAGTCACTGGGAGAAAGGATAAACTCCTTCTTGCTCTTTCAACGGCAATTGTCAAGTTTTTTGGGTGAAAGTTCACTTTTATCTCAGTGGGAATTTTGAGTGTTTGAGAGATTTTGGTATTAGAAAGTGATAGGTAGTATTATGTATGGCCACATAAAAATAGTCAGGAGTCTTCATCCTTCTGAAAATATTGGTCAATAATCCAATAGTATAGCATTTCTTACTTCGCAAAGGTTCCTTCTCAAATTCAAAAATTTCATTCATTCTCCTACAATTTGTTCTCTGGTTTAATTTGTCTATCTACAAGACTTACGATTGATCTTAAATGCAGCGCTTGTAAACTTTTGGACAACGAAATAACAAGTGACGTATATTTTCAGGGATCTACTCGTATTTGGAACTTGGATAGCCTTCAAAGGTAGTGACATACTTTTTGTACGTCAAAAGGTAGAGTATTCGACCAATACCTTATCCTGAAAGTTACAGTATTATATCTACAACAGTCTCCAACTTATTGAAGGGTTCCCATAAATAAAAATATGACTAACTCTGTATATTGGAAGATTCTAACATGAATTTTCTATTTTGAATTCCGTTATTGATATTTTCCAGCTGTACTTGGGGAGGAGATCTTGATATCATGATGAAGAGAAGTTGGACAGACAAAAGAAGACAATTAAGTTACTTCAAACGCAAGTCGTTATATTGTCGTTATTTTGGGGCGATGAAAAAATCTACCGTTACTTCCTCTGTGCATTCAAAGACTTTTGCGGTGCATTTGAGAATATTCCTAATTATTCTCTCCAGCTCCCAATTAACACGAGATCTTTTTGTTCGTTTAATTCACATTTAATACCGTACCAACAGAAAATGGGGAGAGGAAAAGGAAGCTGATTAATGATTCTTTTTAATTCCTCAAAAATATGTTTTCCCATGTAAATTGAAAGCAAGACAATCAATTCCGGTATTTTATAGAAATCTCAATTAACATCAGTGAATTAGGAAGTAATAATAAGGAACATTCCATTTGCAATCTTATTCAGTATAGAACAATTCATTGGAAAGACTACAGAGTATCTTGAGATATCTTTGTACCAATGATTTAATCCTTCTCTACTTTTCATATCAGCTTTTGATCGAAAAAGACAGGAATGTTATGGATAAGGCATAAAGCCGGGCCTGTGGGTAGAGAAGCCTTATGAATGCATTCTTTCGAAATTAAAATTCCTTCGGAGTTATAAAAAGAAAACATATTGGAGCCATTAGAAGCTCCCCTACCCGGATACAAGATCGTATTTCTTATAATCCTCCCATCGCATTATTCATCACATTGCTTTTTGCTCATAAAAATCTCATCTTTCAAAACCCTTTTCACTTCTATATAGCAGTGAATTTCATAGGACTACTTCACTGCTTAATATGGAACATATTTCTAACCTTAATGTACTTCATCTTGTTAAAATTCATAATCACAATCTGTTTTATGTATTTTATAGGAAAAACTTTCTTAGAATCATCATAAGCCATTTTAATAGATTCTGATGCACAGATAATCATTTATTCAAATGTTTAATGTTGAAAAAATAAAAATATGCATAAAATAGTGTTTTTGCTGCTGGGTGGTTGAATGCAACACGGAGGTTGGGAACAACCAATAGGAGTCTAGTAATTAAAACCATTCACAAGTCAACCAATGACAAAGCTATGATTTTGTTGTCATAGTGACAACCAATGAGAGTCCAGAAAACATAAAATTCAAGTAAGAATGAATATTTTCAATGAGTGCAGCGGAATTGTTGTCATAGCGGTAGCCTAGTAATTCACGAACAAAAAATACAATCACAATTTTAACCAATTTTGAGCTAGCAGTGATTCTGTTCTAATATTTTTGAATATGTATTATCATGGGAAAGTAATTTTTAATTCATTTGTGATAGGATATCCAGTGTGAATCAATATTTGAAATCAGTATTTAAATAATATCCGAGTTAATATTTGAAGTATTCAAATCTTCCATTTTCTCATCTTTGTTATTGTAGTTCAGTGTACACGCCTTTATCAGCTCCCCACTTGCTATTATAGTGGAATATTATACAGCTGCACTTTCGCAGAATCGCTCATCAGTTACTTTATGAGGTAATAAAACTAGTGTAATTCATTTCCCCCTAATTCGATTGTTCAAAACAAGAATCAACTGCTCATTTTTGATTCCACTTGTATCTAAAATAACACAAGGCAACATAAAATTGAAACTGTTCATTTATGATCAAAGAAGGTCTTAACAAATTCCTGTTGAATCTCCCTACCAAGTGTCATATCTGATACTATTGTTTATGAATGAATGAACTTATGAATGTTATCATAATTAGATTGTTCAAAACAAGAATCAACTGCTCATTTTTGATTCCACTTGTATCTAAAATAGCACAAGGCAACATAACATTGAAACTGTTCATTTATGATCAAAGAAGGTCTTAACAAATTCCTGTTGAATCTCCCTACCAAGTGTCATATCTGATACTATTGTTTATGAATGAATGAATGAACTTATGAATGTTATGCTCTGTGAATTTATTGGAATTCAACCGCCGTGGAACCACGGCATGTGACAGAATTGAAGATTGGAGAACTAATGGATCCGAGTATCAATAAGATGACATGGGTTTATGGTGATTAAATTCAATATACGACCTACGTGAACCGAACAAAATAAGTTACTCGAATTCACTTAAACTTTTCATCAAAATTTGGTAGAGAACTGGTACATGATCAGCCTAGATCTTCTTACAAACAAGGATTAGGCTATACCCTGTTCCGACTCACATCTAGCCAATTATTCAAATAAACATAACAAAATTCTTATTTTTGCCACCGCTTGCGTAGTCTGCCTACAGGCTATTTATAGATAATTATAGATTTTCAATAGAATTCTCTCAGCTGACATTATTTGGACATGCTCCCTCCATTGATGCCGATTCTCCGTAACTCTTTCATTCATACTGCAGATATTCAATTCTTTCCTAATATCTTCATTCCTGAAATTATCTCTTCTGTCACACCCCTTGGTTCTTCGAAGAAATCTCATCTCGGCTGACTGCACTCTACTTTCAAGTGGCTTCGAAGTCACCCATGAGAATTGGTACATGCTCAGCCTAGATTTCCCTCCATAGTCATAATTATAATTATAGTGTTTTCTACAATAAATGAATAAATTCTCAATTAAATGTAAAATATTTTGTTAAACTCACTTCAATGATTCCTGTGTGTTGGTTTTCTTCTGGATCTGTCCGTAGGCGAGAGAAGAGCAGAAAATGATGAGGAAGAGAACAAGAAACGCAGATCCTATTGCCAGGTAGTTGGTGCCAGGCGACGGATCGAGATCCAGGTGAACGGAGTCATTGCGTGGCGTCGACTCATCCGTTCCCACCGCTGCAAAACACACAAACTTCGCTCATAGACTACACTTTCTAGTACTTCTAGTCAGGGAATTTGTTTGCACCCTATTCAAGCCCTAGCGTCAGGCCCTACCTACACCACAATATTTGAATAAATTGCAGGTCATGATTCTCAACTAAAATAACTGGAAATGAATTGCGAATCAATCACGTGTCACGACGCAATCTCCGAATAAAATATTCATTACTGCAGCCCCAGTAAAGTAAGGCTCACGTTATAATGACAGTAGAGAAAGATAGGAGAATAGCGTAGCCTTGCCACTTGACACTGCTTTTTATAGAAGATAACTGATACCGGTATATCTGATATAATAATATTATCAACTTCATTCGTGTTGGAAATGATAAATTATATTTTATTCGCCGAGAAAATATATTTTTCAATGTCAAATCAAATTTTGATAATTGAGATTAGATATTGAAGATATTTTTTTTTATTTCTACATTGTTAGAAACGATCTGGCAATGTTGCAAAGCTGGGAAAAGAATAGCACTATCTGCTCTGTCGAATCATAGACAAGGATAACAACACCAATGTTTATCAAATAATGCCATTTTGACGTGAAACTCAATATAGTGGTATAGTAATCATTTTATAAAAGTGGGATTGAAATATTCAAAATTTTATTGAATGCTATTCAAAATAATTGGCAGAATGAGTTCGAGTGTAATAAGAAGTATAATAGGAAACGAATAATTATGTGATTAATCGGGGTTGTTCTTCAAAAATTGCTTTTTCAATACTCCAATTCATGATTGGAATATCAGAAACATGATATCTCAAACCTGTGCTGTGTATTTGAGAATTGAATAGTATCCTGTTCATCATATAAATATATACAAGTATGATATTGCAAGACATTTTGGTGTTTCGAACTGTTTTTAAGCTATAACATTATTTGCGTTTGCAGTTTATTTCATGTGTCAGTTATCTGTTTCCATAAGTATCAGCTGTTAACTATTCAATTGTGAATACATGGCTTGACAATCTGTTTTGAAATGTCAATGAGCAAACTTCATGAAAACACCTGGACCAATAAACAGCTTCATCAAATAAAAATAATTTAGAACTCTAGTTTTCGTGAATATGAACGGAAAAATGCCTTATGGGCATTATTGAGATTCTCCAAATTTAAATTATTACGAATAAGCGTTTCGATTGAGTAGGTATGGTAAAACTGAACCAAACGATCAATAATCACACCGTCAATAAGTGCATCAAACCATCAATAAATGCATCAATCCATCAATAAATGCGTCAAACCATCAATAAGGCATCAAACCTTGTGTTTTCAGGAATAAGATTTTGAATACAGTAGATTTCTTTCTATGCAGCTATTTTACAAACACTACTTTGAAGTCACTTTTTGTGTAGTTGAGAATTTGATATTGTGGTAATTATTCATATAAAATAAAAATACCAAGACATTGTCAAAAACCACAGATTTATTGATACTTAGAAAGACCAGTTTCGATTGCCATTGCCGAGTACGCCTGCCATTGGCCTAGCTAGACAGTCTCCTCCCACTTAACGGTGTCACAAAATGGCGGCTTAAGCAACAGACTCGCCATGATAAAAAAATTTACTTTTAGTTCAAAATAAGAACCAAGAAAACAAGTAACAGATAATAAAACAAATATATAAATAGAAAAACTATCGCCTAATGTATGCTTACAATGTTATGCTAAAACTAAATTCGTAGTGTTGTATTGGTTGAAATGAATCTGATCATTTAAAGTATATTGGGAATTGTCCTTAATTACTCTTGTTATTTCTAACCACTTGTTACCACTTTGTAGATCCGAAGTTCAATAATAATTCATTTAATAAATCCTTTTATTGATTTAAGATACACATTTATTCAATTTTTAAAAAAAATCGATTGAATTTAATTTTCAATCTGGTATTCAAAGTTTCATAATCTTTTCTAATTGAATTTTATTTTCAATCTGGTATTCAGAGTTTCATAATCTCTCCTAATTCAATTTTATTACATCTATTTCAGGAGAGGTTGAAAATACCGGAGCATGTTCTATTACCTATATATTTAGGAGCTCTTCAGTGAAGGAAAAATGTTGAAACTGGAGATATAGCCTCCAATTACCACAAAGCATTCATTACTATTCTCGTCTTCCGTGTCCTCCCTAACATACTTCAGGAGTTTGAAACTTCCTATACAAATTTGATTCCACAAGGTGGTGTTTGTATAAAATCATTTTCGGCGGAATAAGTCAAGAGTATATTATTTATTAGTTTGTAAGATAGCTGCATAGGAATAAATCAACTGTATTCAACAACTTGTTTATGGAAACACGAGGTGTGATGCTAGGTGCATTGATCGTTAGACGCAGTTTTATCATACCTGCTCAATCGAACTGCTTGTTCGAAAAAATTCATACTAGTAGTTCTGTGAACAGTAGACCTCACGCAGTATTCTCATCCACAAGTACCTGATGTCAACTGTTTTAAATGTTAACAAAATCAGTTCACGTTTGAATTTATATTCCATAATTTATTAATATTCATGTTAATTTAAACAATGAATAGAATATATTTCTATTCCAGAATTTATATAATATTCATCCAGTTCCGTGATAATCTTTCCATCTAATGAAAATTATTTTTTTTCAATCAAAAATATTATAATTTCTTCAGCATTATTTAGTTCATTTGATTATTTTTAATCACTTATTAAATTAGTTTTTCGAATGTGAGGATATTGATACTGATGGACACGCATAATAATACCGTGACTGCAAAACAAAATATTGAAACCAAAAACCTTAAAGCCGCGATTAGACCAAATTTTTATTAACAAAATGTTAATAACTCAATCCTTATAGATTATATTAGATTGAACATAACTTATCATACACATGATGAACATGTGTGTTTGTCAACTTGCGTTCAATCTAATAGAATCTATAAGGATTAAGTTATTAACATTTTTGTTAACATTTTGTTAATAACTTTGGTGTAAACCCAGCTTAAAGATGCATACCTCTCCAAGGTCTTTGATTGAAACTATAGCCCTTATACAAATACAGTAATAGACGACTGGCTGCTCCACACATCTGTGTAATCACTTGTCAGCTGATTTATGATGAATAATTCTATAGTCTGATTTTTACGGTAATATTGGCGTATGAAGGAGGCTCCTTTTTCCTTTTATATTATCCTTGAAATGCTAAATTTCCAAAAACCTTGTATAAACGTCGACGCGCAATTAAAAAAGCAACATACCTGTCAAATTTCATGAAAATCTATTACCGCGTTTCGCCGTAAATGCGCAACATATAAACATTTAAACATTAAGAGAAATGCCAAACCGTCGACTTGAATCTTAGACATCACTTCGTTCGGTCAACTTGTAGAATTCCAATAGTTTCCAAGGCATTATTTTGTTTATATTCACTCACTATAGTGATTGATTATAGCACAGTTTTTGAATGTTACAGAATACAGCACTTACTTTTGTAGCAGATCTTGTTCCTGCGGAATGTGATGGAGGTGTCCTGGTGTTTGGGCTTGCGGGCTGACACGTTGAGCTGCAGCAGCACATGGATCTCAGCGCTGCGCTGGCCGGTGCAGTGGAAGTTAACAGTGAACGACTGCGGGTAGGCGGGCAACAGACCCTGTTTGGCTATGCTGAAGCTGGGCGGAAGCATGGCGTCCATGTTGTTGTACTCGATCTTCCACATGTACGTCACCTGCAACAACAGAAACAAAGCTCTGATTATTTTTATGGTCTGGTGAGTGATAATATAGTCACGTGGATAGATAACCACGTGGAATATCTTCTGAAGAATTTAAAATATTCAATGAAAGCTAAAATAAATAGAACTAAGGATTCCTGCTACTGCAAATATTGACCGAAGAACTGATAAATAGCAGGGGGAAATTTGAAGAACGAAAATCCTCCATCTTCCGAAGTCATAGATTGAAGTATGAAGCAGTCGGCTATCGTAAATGGTAATTATTATCTCCGATTATTATACTAACCATCTCATAGCATAAACTTTCCAATGATAAACACCATTAAAGTCGATTTAAAACTACTTCCGACTTGGAGGGATATGCGGAGCAGAGGAAAGTTGGGATACAGGCGGCGATGTTGATTCAGATTAGAATGTGTTGATGTTGTTAGATTTAGATTGGATGAGCCAATTCCAGCCTATGGAAAGGACGATATTAATGCAGAGCAAGAAAATATTTGTCATTCCAACATGTCAAGAAACAATACACACCCATTTGAATGTTAGCTGATTTATCATAAAAGCTCCGCTTGATGGGATGAGTTACAATCGAACTGATAGATGAGTTATTTCATATTACATACTTATACAGGGTGTCCCATCAAGGTTGTAACAGCCGTTGACCATAGATTCTTCCCAACATTTCTGAAAAAAAACTGTTCAGTAAACTTTTTTCCTATCGACCTTAGTTCTCGAGATTTATCGATTTTTCAATATTTTCAGAATATGCCTACTTCTGGTCATTAAATACTCAATAACTCGAAAAACTACTGGTAGAGTTTCAATTTCAAGGGCATTGTTGAACATTTCAAACAATATTAATGTGATTCTATTATTGTTGTAAGATATTTTGTAGTTTTTCATTAGGGCTTAAACTTGAAAAAATGGTATGCTTGAAGAAGTGTTAAGTCGAGGAAAAAGTTGGAAAACAATAGAGAAAATATTAGAATTTAATTACGTAATGTGCTGAATTACATCATGAAACTACTCCAATACCGTGAGAATCACAATGTTAATCCAGCACTCCAACAAAATTTTATCTTGGAGAAGTTATAATTTTGAAAAAAAAAATTGGCCCAGACTTCCCCCCTTTGAGTAAATTAAGACACCAGATACATGTGCAAAAGTTTTTTTTCTTTTTTTTTTTTGAGGGGTGAGAAAACATGAGGGTAAACGCCGATAGGGGTTGTGGGAAGAGCACTGATAGAAGGTGGAGCAGTATGAGTAAAGAGGAGGAGAAGTGGCAGCCCGCGAGGCCTCAGTGCACAGCCGCTACTCTTCCCTCTCGTAGTGGCAACCGGTTTGGACACAGAGGGGAACATCACAATGATCAGTCAAAGTTCAATGTTTCCTAAATAAACAGGACAGGCTGAAACATCAGAATAACAATTTTCATAAGGGCAAGCTAACTACCTAACACTATAACTATAACAGGACTGTACAAATAACTGATAACACTAACTAGTATACAATAATGAGAGAAGATATTTGAATGATTATAGGGACTACGTCTAAAATTATGAAGTGAAAATAAGGGGTCTAACATTAATATAACATAAACTAGTTGTGGCCACAAAATCAACTAATCTACTACTTAAGAATTTTACCATTTGATTTAAGTCGACTTTATCACAAGACTAGTTCAAACTATCTGTTTGTTACTTAAGAGTGGGCGAGAAATAGCAGGATGCATCCATCCAATTTGCTTCCAAGTTGCATTAATCTTATCAATCTTTAACTTTACTTATAGGATACGCTATTATTGAATGAAAAAGACTAAGAAATTGTCAAAAAACCACTGATTTATTGATAATTAGAAAGACCGGTTTCGGTTATTACACCATTGTCAATCTCTGATAAACTTCTCTGATAAGTTTATCAGAGATTGACAATGGTGTAATAACCGAAAACGGTCTTTCTAATTATCAATAAATCAGTGGTTTTTTGACAATTTCTTAGTCTTTTTCATTCAATATGAATAATTACCACAATATCAACTTCTCAACTACACAAAAAGTGAGATTCGCTATTAGATATACTCTTCCGCCAATCTTGAGAGGAATAGAACTTCTGTGTGAGTCTTATCCTTCCTTCACTCAGCTGTGTGATTTTAAGAGATTCTTATAAGCTGATTTTCATAACTTCCTAGCTTCTACACTAAAATTCTAGGGTAGCTGATTAGGGCTTCCTGCACAATACCCATGAATCTGTCCTTTTTTTGGGCGCTATTGCTGGGAAAGCTTTCAGAGATTGTTTCAGAACAGAAATGAAATTCGTTATTTTTGACTCGATCTTCACAATATCCTTTCTTACTAAATCTGCACTCGAATCACATTCTTTCATAATCAATGTGGGATTTAATACCTCTATTGTGTTATGGGATTTCAATGTTTCATATGCCACACATCTACAATCAGTTAGATCAGAGATTTTTTGTCTTAATCACAAATTATCAACCGTTTGGGATAGCATTTCAGATTTGTCCTGACCTAGTATTTCTAGTTCAAATAGCAACTCAACTTTAGTCAATGCATCGGGATTGATCTTATGAGATAGAAATGCATCAACTTTACTATTATTCACAAATTTGTTTTGCAACAAATCTAGAGTTACTTTCACCATGGTCACTATGATAAAATGGAATCTGAACTCATAATGAATCTGAACTTAAATACAGCTGAGCTTGATATTCTGATGACTCAATTACTTAAATAGTCTTGAATAAATCTAATTCCCTGATACCTCTTAAACTAAGTGCCTTATTTTCCCTAAACATATTAATCATTGAATTTCAACCTCATCACTGGAATAAGATCACAATATTCATTAGATTCATCAAGAACCACGTTCTGCTACCATTATAAGCCACTCTCCTGGTGACAAATGATTTTGTTGGAGAAGGGCTTAGTTGTTGAAATTGTGGTCTGCCCTGAGGCAGACCCTGATTGCGCCCTGAGGTCTGCCGTTTTGAATCTGGTCAATAATGTTATCCTAATCCTTGTGGTTTGAGGGTCTTGGAAATACGAACATAGATATGCAGTTGCCTGACTGCTGTTATAATAATAGAGATAATATAGGAAGTATTACAAACACATCTTTACATGAATAATCAAATAATCAATCTGTCTTTGAGAGACCAACACAAAATGTCGTTAAGAGACCAAATACTCATATCTTTAGGAGACCAAATTTACGGGGGCACATCTGATATTGAAGTGGGGGTTATCAAGTACTTATCCAAGATCTGTCGTCCTCGAGTCCGGTGTCCAAAGGGTGATGGATGATGATGAAGGGTGATGACCTTCAGGCATTGGGCTAGTGGCGTCAGATCAAAGATCGTCTTTCAGCCCCACACGGCAAGGTAGTATGAATTGGTAACAGTTGAAAACCCATTCAAGGGTGAGTAATGAATATTTTTTAGTATTGTTGTATTGTCTCTATTTTGATAATTTTACTTGTATGTATCATGTGACAAAAATTCTTCTTTTTCTTTTATTGTTTAATAGATTAATCAATTATTTTATAATTGATTCGATATTGTATTATGGCAATTTTATCTTCATGATTGATTTTACATTGTTCATCATTCAAAAAAGTAAATCCTAAAAGTAAAATAATCCTATTTAACTATATTGTAAGTTCAATGGTTGAGCACCTTTGACTGTTCAGCTCATCAGCTTATTCAATAATTATGAATAACTAAAACGAGAACACTTTGAAAACTTGATTTTTTCTTATTTCAAATGTTAATTGTATGTATGTATTGTATTCATGAGAAATCATTCATTGAATACAATATTTAGTACCTATGTTATTTATTCTAGCATTACTAAGTAGTTGCAGCTTGTGTTGCAGGCTTTTTTTTGTGTGTGTGTGTGTGAGTGTGTGTGTGTGTTATTCTTGAATACTCATTCGAGGATCAAGCTGTAAATATGCCTTGCTGTCGAACGAGGGCTGACGAATTCGCCGACCAAGATGGCTGGTGATATCGGACATCAGACCTTGCCATGTGGGGCTTAAAGACGATCTTCGATCTGATGCCACTAGCCCGATGCCTGGAGGCCATTCCATCCTCAACCATCACATTTTGGACACCGCACTCGAGGACGACAGATCTTAGATAAGTATTTGATACCCCCCACTACAATATCAGATGTGCCCGTGTAAATTTGGTCTCTTAAAGACATTTTGTGTTGGTCTCTTGAAAACAGATTGATTATTTGATTATTCATGTAAAGATGTGTTTGTAATACCTTCTATATTATTTTCATTATTATAACAGCAGTCAGTCAATCAAATATCTATGTTCTTCTTTCCAATACCCTCAAACGACAAGAATAAGGATCACATTATTGACCAGATTCAAATCGGCAGACCTCAGGGCCAAGCACAATTTCAACAACTAAGCCTTCTCCGACAAAATCATTTGCCACCAGGAGAGTGGTTTGGTTATAATAAATTAAAATTTCATTCCATTACTTGATAACCTCAATATCATCCAATCAGCCTATTTCAGTAATATTGAAGGTCATGACAAAACAAGTTGAATGATGTGGAAACTCTTGTTTTCTAGGGTCACTAGGGGTATAGATATTGCCCCACTAGGTGACGACATTTGTGAAAATTTAATTATTTATGAGTCCAGAAGAATCTGTCTAAAAGATTGAGGTCAACTCTGGATAACTCAAGTTCATGTAATTCTGAATGTGAACTGATCTTATGGAACCCTGAAGGGAATAACCATATGAAATATTTAGAGGAAATAATATGTGAGCTGTAATAATTACTAATGTTTTTGAAATCAACTCTGTAAATGTCACAAACAGAGCGACAGATAAAAAAATTTTTAAACGGTGGTATACTGATGGACATACCTCAATCTCTTATATGGACCATAAAATGTGTAGGTTAACCCAGATTTAGGAATAGAGTGCTTCAATTTCAATGAATTCAAATGAACCAATCTTAAAACGATTACCTGTTTGTTGTTCTGATAAAGAGTCAATGCAACTTGAACAAAGATATGGATCACAAATCCATGCAGGACCGTGTCTCTCACCACTATCAGAATTTATAGTGACTAATTTGAAAAAAAATATGATGTCTGAAAAGAGGTTCGAGTACAGAGTCTAATCCAATCAGTGTTGAGTTACATTTACCTAAATCCTGCAAAATGCTGCATCCACTGCTCAATTTGGTCAGAATATTATGAGCTAGGTCACTGATAGTAATCAATGTAAGAGCGAGTGTGAGTAAAATTATATAAATTAATTTCGTAATAATTGGCTGATACATTCACCACTATCTATAACACTCCACTCTAATTAATTCCTTGAATTATTTTACTGACCATATGAGGCCCACTAAACTACCAGTGATAACGTGTCAAACACAATATTAAGGTTCTCGGAAATGGAAAGAACTAGAAGGCTTGCTCAGATATTCCAACATATATATTTACAATCAAAAGAATTACAACATTGCAAGACAGGTAGACAGTAGTTTAAAATTTTCAAATGATTAATATGTGATCTGTGTAATGTGTTCTGGTTCAGCAATACCAGACACATATAATTAATAACTTAACAATCATATTCATGAATTGAAAGAAAATAATACAATAAACTGATAATTACAGGGTCATGATTTCGGCTTTGGAATAGCCAGATCGATATACAGATTATATAAATTGGCTTAATTTAATGATGATTATTATAAAGTAGATTAACATTGAATTTTCCCTGATTGCAATCTGGTCATGACCATTAATTTTCACAAGAATCAACGTAGCTTATGAGTCGTAGATGGGGCCCCAATTTAATTGCTAGAAGTATAACTCACGTGGCTTTGTTTTCCGTTTTTTGCTTGGTTCACAAATAATTTTTCTACCATGTTGTGTCGGATTTGCTGACCTGCATGCAAAACGTGCTGCTGGCGTATATTGGCGATCTATTTATCTCTAAGCGAGTCTCTTTACATTAATCAATTATTTTGACAGACAAAAAAGGGAAACTTTACAATAAATTAACATTAATATTTCAAAACACTGGTATTAAAAACAATTAAGTTATGAAATTTTTCAATAAAATTCAAGTATGCAAGAAACGTGTGTCTAGGGCAAGGTCAGAAGCTAGAAGATTAGTATCCTTCCAAGAAATGGTCTCACAATTCATTGAATCTCAGTGTTTCTCATTTGCATAGAGAATTGCTATTGGTTGTATTGAGTGACGCAGTGTACATGTCATAATTTTATGAAAAATAGTTCCCTTGTTTACAATTTATTACATGAGGTGATGGTTTCTTGATCCATTCCGAGCTGCTATGTATTAACACACTTGTTTCTATGTATTTAATCACGACCTGCAGTCAAATATTGAGTAAATTATTGAAAACTCTTACTTACTGACTTGAAGTACTTTCGACCGTCTAGCGATCATTTTCAACAGTGATGAAAATGATCGCTAGACGGTCAAAAGTACTTCAGTCAGTAAGTAAAAGTTTTCAATAATTATTTACTCAATATTTGACTGCAGGTCGTGTTTAAATACATAGAAAAAGTGTGTTAATTACATGAATTATAAGACAAGCAAAGGAATACAATTATTAAAAACATAACTCAATTCAAACCATGAAGATTTGCACTAACATCTGATAAATTATTATAATAAATGTTTTTACATTTCTTGTTGTATTTTAAACAACTCAGATTTTGATCCCATAGCGTGTCTTAGGATCTTTAAGACAGTCAATTGTGTGAAGGAGAATCTTCTGTAGCTGAGGTTTCGATTTCAGTCAAAGTGATAAAAGTTGGAAGTAAGGAGAATCATTGATGAGTTACCTGTGGTTTTTTAGTGTGTTTAATAAGTGAAACGACTTCATATAATCAGATCCTTGAAAATATAATCTTAGTTTTAATTAAAGATTAGTGTCTCATTAAGACACTAATTTTAAGTATCTTACATAGCAATTTCCAGTATATTCATCCAACGTGGATTACTAAACAGCTTCTCCGAGAACATGAAAATAGGGAAAATTGTACGAACATGGATCGATTTGATTGATTGTCGAATTTGAAAGCCCATTGTTAGATTTCGGATCCAGGGCTAACCACCCAACGTTTCTTCCTGTAATCACCACCGCTCTTATGAAACAATGCCAAACGATTCTCAAATTCACTAGTCTAAATCACAAACGGAATTTCTGGTGATTAAATTCAATTCTTACTGTCAGCATTGGTATTCATAACAAATGCCGCCAGTTTGAAGTGAATCTAGCAAGCATTTCGCTGCTATCTGCTCAAGAGAAAAATCAATTGCTGCATTCAAACAACAGTTGGCACAGATTCTCAGTGGTCATCACTCAACCTCAAGCGCCTCCTGCTTGACAGGGGAGCCGAGGCGAGTATCCTTTGAGCCCCTGATTGATTCTGTAGGCCGATTGAGCCTCTACATGCCCGTCACAGCTAGTCCTGCACCACTGAATGTGTGGTAAAAACTTTGTTTCCAGTCTCTCTTCGTAGAGTTTCTCTCTCTCACAAGGCAGAGAGGACCTAGAGTCCTGAATCCGCCCTTAATGAAGGTAATTCAATTCTAATAAGGGTAATAGAGGTGAAAGCAATTCAATTCTAATTTAATTCCTTATCTTAATACTTGGATGTGAATGAGGCTAGTGAAAAAATGCATACACTCAATTTAATTTCTGAATCTAGACAACAATGTCAATATGTCTTCGTATTGTTTCTGCTTGACGTCTTCTTTTGAAATTGAGGTTTTTTTGGAGTAACAAACCCATAAAATCGGGCACAAGATATCAGCTCTCTTCTCTTATATTGATCAAGCTTGAGAAGTGAAATATCAAGTTTATACTCGCCATATGGAAGAGCAGGTATGTTGACGAAATTATAGTAGACAACCCAATTTTTCATCTCACAAGTATACTGTTGACAAATAATTCAGTTTAGTTATGACAAGATTATGACAGAATAATATTTCTATACATCGTGGTTGATAAAAGCGGAATGGCACTGATCCATTCACTCATTCATAATCAACAGAACTAAAAAACTACTGGTACAAATCAGTTCTAGTCCAGGCAATTAATGCTCAAAAAAAAGGAGCATTAGAGGGAAAAGTTTGGAACACAATTCATTTTTGACATCGCAACGCTTTAAATAATAATAATAATAATTTTTGCCCCCCCTCGCATGAGCTATCCGCAATTGCGTGAAAAAGGGAATAATAATAATAATAATAATAATAATAATAATAATAATAATAATCCTTTTCCTTTTTCCTTCGTCCTGGTACCCCCAGAAGAAGGGAGTTTATTATAGAAAATATAACAAAGAAAAATGAAAAATACACTTATAAAAAGAAATCTTACAAACAAAACAAATGAAGAATAATAAAAAAAAGCAAGAATGACAAAAGATAAGAAGATTCCCTTTCAGTAGAACATTTCAAATATTATAAACCAGACGAATTATAAATTCTCCAAAACCTTCTAAAGAAGGTTTGACTGGAGGAGTCAAGTTTTACATTATATTAAAAAAAAACATAGAAATAGAACATTGATATAATCAATCAGTGATCCAAAAATAATAATTTTCAATTTGAATCAAAAGAGAAATAGTTGTCAATCTTGGGTAGAAAAAAAATTAATTGATACATTGATAATAATTCATTTAACTGTATTGTGTAGCAATAAAATAATAAAACAATGGGATTTCAGTTTTCGCTTATCACAAACAATAATACACAAGAAAAAATATATAAAAAAAAGAAAGAATTTATGAAGATCATTCAAATTCACTCAAATTATTTAACAGAAAGTGTTTCATCTTATTCTTAACAATTGAAATTCTATCCAGACCAATTAAATCATCTGGCAACTCATTGAAAATAGTTGGGACAACATAACTAAGTTCACATTTACCATGATAATTATTGTATTCGGGCACAATAAACCTCTTATAAGCAGCTCCTTGTCTTCGCTCATGCAAAATTCTACTTGACATTTTATAGTTATTAGAAAAATAATTATTTAATAAGATATCATATCTGAAAAGCTCGTTTACAGGAAGAATGCTATATTTTTTAAACAAATTTGGCTTAGGGTTTTGTTTTGAATGAACTATTTTCAGCAAGGAATTTTGTAATCTCTTAACTCTATCAATTTCATAGCCACTTGCATTACCCCAAACATTGACACCGTATCTTACTACGGATTCAGCTAGGGCTTTATAAACAACTATCAATGTCTTTTTTGAGACAGATCGCTGTAAGTTATATAAACCAAATAGACATGAGCGAAGACGCTGGCATACACTATCAATGTGAGGACCCCACTTTTAACAATCATCAATGTAAATACCAAGATACTTTTGAATTGTAACTTGTTTTACCTTTTCATTACAAGTACAAGGAGTTCCAAAGTTATTCTCATGTAGACAATTTAAGGAATGCATAGTAATATTAGTGGACTTTGAGGTTTGACGTGGCGGTCTCATATGCATACAAGTGGTTTTTTTAAAATTCAAAGTCAAGCCATTATCATGGATCCATCTTTGCATTCTATCAAAGTCTCTTTGTAGCAATATTCTTGCTTCATCAAAACTTGTGTGGCTGGATACCATAACTGTGTCATCAGCATACTGAAATATTTTAGTTTCCTTTGAAACACCAACCATTGTGATTACTGACACCAGATAAAGCAATGGTCCAAGATTGGAACCTTGTGGCACACCAGAGGTGACAAATTCATGGCGACTGTAGGATTTTCCTACTTTAACAGTAACCTTTCGGTTATTCAAATAATCTATTAACCAGTTAATACCTCGTCTTGACAAACCAATTTCACTCATGGACTGTACAATTTTATGAAAAGATAAAGTGTCAAACGCTTTCTTGAAATCTAGAAATAATATTAAAACATGGTAATTCTTATTTAATTTATTATTTATATAGTTACATAATTGGGATAAAAGCTAACCAGTTGATTTGTCGCGTTGGAAACCAAATTGAGCTGAAGGGATTAAATTGTGATTTTTAAATGCATAACTAATTCATTACAAATATACTTTTCAACTATCTTATCAGGTGAAGAAAGTATTGAAATAGGCCGATAGTTAGAAATTTCTGATCTGGATCCATTTTTGAAAATCGGTCTTATTATGGAAGTTTTCAATTTATTTGGAACTATACCTCCCTCTAATGATAAATTGATTAATCTTGTGATAATTGGTATGAACTTGATACTGTGATTTTTTATATCAGACATCAAAATATTATCAATCCCTGGAGATTTATTTGAACTCATACTTCTGATGATATTACCTATTTTTAATTCATCTGCATCAGGTAAGTCAAAGCTAGGGAAATTAACATTGGTATCATTATCATTTTCTAAATAAGTAGTAATATTACACTCATGTTTTGCAGCTCTAACACCTTCTGTGAATTCACTGCAGAAATGGTCCACAACCTCCTCAATCTGCCTATCACCAACCACTATGTGTTTCATTATATTATCATCAACTGACAACTTTTCTTGTCTACCCATGGCAACGTTGATTAATGACCAAGTATTTTTTATGCTATTAATGTTTGTCTCAAATTCATTTTTTAGAAAATTACACTTTGCCCTTTTATTAATAAATATAATAATAATAATAATAAAATAATAATAATAATAATAATAATAATAATAATAATAATAATAATAATAATAATAATAATAATCTTTTTCCTTTTTCCTTTGTCCTGGACCCCCAGAAGAAGGAAGTTTATTATAGAAAATATAACAAACAAAAATGAAAAATTCACTTATAAAAAGAAATCTTACAAACAAAAAAAAAAGAAGAATAATCAGAAAAGCAAGAATGACAGATGATGAGAAAATTCATTTTCAGTGGAAAAATTTCAAAAATTATAAATAATAATAATGCTGTATTTACATTCACAATTGAATAAAAGCCTCTCTAAACGTTCATGGTTGGCATTCAATAGATTTCACATATTTACAATAATAAATTATCCACGTTGATGAATTTCAATTTTTTTATGAGTCCATGTAATATTATAATCTGCTCACTATCAGGCTCCATAATTTTCTATTTCTGGCAGTTGTTGCCCAGGCATGCCCCACTTGCTGACAGAGTTCGTCCCTTCATCAGGTATTTGGCCGTCCTCTCTTCGTGATTCTGTCTCTAGAAACCCACTTAGTGTACATCCTGGTCCATCATGGATAACCTAGTCCATTCCTACCCGCTGTGCTATGTGGGTGAAGGAGGTTTGAAAATACCATATATTGGTTTTTTGCATATATCTCGAACAATATGCGTCTTTAAAACTTAAAAATTAGCCTAAAAGTATCATTCGTAAAATTTTTCCATATCTTTTATAGTTTTCTGAGTTCTCGAAGGTGACACATTTTTGAGAAACCCCCTTTCGGCTCCGATTTTTTCATTTCTGGGCTTATAATTTTTCAACGATTGATTGAAAAAATCTGTGCTAATCATGAGTTTATAGAGCATCATATTCTCTTCAATTTCATGTTTCATTCCATTATTCTCCCCATCATTGTTGCAGCCATTATAGAGTTTAGTGTAAAATCTAAAGTTCAACAACAATAGATCAATTGACTAGGATATTTGGAGGGAATGTTTGGAACACAATTTTTGAAATCGCAGCTTTCTTTGGAGTACTTGGAAAGCGAACATATCAAAATTCCTTATCCCTACCCCTTCTGCTGAAGGGATGAGGGTGGTTTGGAAGTTGCTTTTTTCATTTCTGCCTTACACGCATGTATCTTGAAAACAATACATTTCAGCTACATGACTAACTACTGAAAAAAAAATTAAGCTAGATAAATTTCCTACAAGTTTTGTGAGTTTTTGTGATATCTCCTTTTGTTTTCGAGATATTCACTTTCAAAAGTGTAAAATCGTTGAGAAGACAGTTTCTCTTCCAACATTTTGCACTTTGAGGGTTTATAACTCAACAACAATAATGCGTCGAAAAAAGAAATACTTAACGTTGGGTTGTGGAGGATTCAACATTCTTCAATTTGATGTATTATTTTACCATTCTATGCTTCCCATCAATTGTTATAGAAGCTTCAGTGTTGAGTGTTAGATTGTCAATACACTATTTTCTTTTATTTTATTCTTTGTTCAATTTTCTAGTTCTTTGAGATTCAATTTGAACGTGGACTAAGACCACGCCCCGTTTCGGAAAACCTATTTTCTCACTCCAGCTGTTTAAAGTCTAAAACTTTGCTAAATCTCGAGTTCGGAAACTGGCCCTAAAGTGTACACAGGTTTAGGTGTTGTACTTGGTAGTGCTAAATTAGAGGGTTTCTTTTCTCAAGATTTTGACACTTCAGAGGGTTTGTTTGACACTTAAATATAATGATTCTCATAATATCTTAACCAAGTCTCCAGTTAAGAAACAACTGAATATTTAATTACGATAAAAATGAAGATTTTTCAAATCTTCATTACATAATTCATATACATTCATATACTGTCCGGACAGGTTCAGGATACCAGAGTTTATAGAGGTAGTGATGTAGCCAGTGACCATTTCCTCGTGGTTTCCAAAATTAATTTGTGGACAAGATGGAGGAAAGCGAGTAAACCTCAAAACAAAGCGGAGAACAACGTATTCAAAGTGTATCTTTTGCAAACCGAGAGTATAAGAACTTTATATCAGACAAGACTAACACAAAGGCTCTCTACAAGACCGACAGCAGAAACAATTGAAGGCGAATGGAAAAATATCAAAGACACTATCAAAGAAGTAGCCCATGAAATACTTGGCACGAAAAAAATTGTTAAAAGACGAAAAGGTTTGAAAATTTGGAACGACGAGATTTCTCAAGCTATTGCAGACAAGAAAAAAGCATACAAGGAACTCCTTCAGTCACCAACAGACCACACAAAAGAAAATTATCGGCTCAAACGTAATATAGCGAAAACAACTGCTAGGAAAGCACATGAAGATTCATGGGACAGATTCATCTCAGGAATAGAAGATGACCTTCATGGCAGGCAGGAAGTTGCTTACAAATGGATGAGACACCTCAATAGTACGGTCAAAGAAATGGCTGAGATAAAAAATGTGAGCAAACATGAATGGATTGAACACTAAAAAGAACCGTGGTATGACCAAGATTTGCCAGTCATGGAAAGTATTGACCAGCGGATGGATCCAGTGAGTGATGTTGATCTCATAAGCATTGATGAGTTGGAAGAAGCCCTCAATAAAACGAAAAATAGGAAGGCAACTGGGGTGGATCTGCTAAATATGGAGCTTTTAAAATATGGCGGAACATTACTGAAATTTCGACTGCTTCAGCTAATCAACATGTGCTGGACATCACGTTATGTGCCTGAGGAGTGGAGGAAGGCTTTAGTAATATCTCTATTCAAGAAGGGGAGCAGAAAAGACCCGAATAATTATAGAGGTATATGCTTGTTGAGCAATTGTACAGCAGAATTCTGAACAATAGACTTCGGAAAATCTCTGATGTACTTCTACTAGAGGAGCAGGCTGGTTTCAGAAAGAGCCGATCATGTATGGATGATGTTTTCTCATTGAAACAGATCATAGCAAAAAGAGTAGAATTCAATTTAGAGACACACCTTGCATTCGTGGACTACGAAAAAGCTTTTGATAAAGTCAATCATCAATTATTGTTAGATAAGTTGATCAAACGAGGTTTCCCAATTCATTTAGTCGAAGTCATCAAGAGTTTGTACAGCGAGACAAAAATTATCCTAGACTGCTCAGGCTCCCAGTCAGAAGAAATTGTTATCAATGTTGGTTTGAGACAGGGTTGTCCTCTCTCACCAACTCTCTTCAATATTTATGCGGACGACCTTTGTAGGAAGTGGAAGCAACAAATTCACCCAGGTATACAACTAACACACAATATTGCTGTCAATTCATTATGGTTTGCAGATGATCAAGTAATATTGCAGGAATCAGAGGACAATCTGCAAAGAGCAATATATCAACTCCATCTCCTGAACTCAGAATATAACATGAAGATTCCCTTGCACAAAACAAAAGTGATGGCGTTTCTGGGAAAGTCTCCAATACGTTCTAAAATAATTCTCAACAACAGAATACTGGGACAGGTATCACATTTCAAATATTTGGGATGTGATATTACATACGAGGAAAACCACGACTTGAATGCAAAAATTAACAGATTCCAGTACATATGCGGAACTATTAACAGAACTCTCAAAAATAAAGCCCGAAAAGAGACGAAACTCAAATTTTATAAAGTAATGGCCGTCCCTACACTTTTGTATGGCTCTGAAACCTGTGTACCAAAGAGAAGGGAGTGGAGCAGGTTACAGGCGGCCGAAATGAGATTTTTAAGGTCAGTGAAGGGATGCACCAGAGAGGACAGGCTTTATAATATCGATATCCGTAGAGAGCTCAATGTAATCTCCATAGCTCAACAAGTTGACGGGAATCGACAACAGTGGAAAGAACACGTTGAGAGAATGGGAAACGGAAGAATCCCGAAAGCTGCCATTGCTTACAAGCCAGAAGGGAGGAGAAGTATTGGCAGACCAAGAAAAAGGTGGGAGAATGTTTGAAGGCGGAACAGGTATTAATGCCTACCCCTGTAAGACGACGACGACATATACATTCATATATTTCATAATAATACATACATTCATATATTTCATAATTCATATATATTCATTTAGGGAAACAGCCCTAAAGTGTACACAGGTTTAGGTGTTGTACTTGGTAGTGATAAATTAGAGGGTTTCTTTTCTCAAGATTTTGACACTTCAGAGGGTTTGTTTGACACTGAAATATAATGATTCTCATCATATCTTAACCAAGTCTCCAGTTAAGAAACAACTGAATATTTAATTACGATAAAAATGAAGATTTTTTAAATCTTCATTACATAATTCATATACATTCATATATTTCATATTAATACATACATTCATATAATTCATAATTCATGTATAACTGGTGAATGAATCGAGCTTGTAAGACTCTTTTGACTTATCGACGGAAAGAAGCAAGATCAAATGGAAAATGTTATCCTATTTCCAGATGATAAACCCGGTGGTCCAGGGGCTGGTGCCCCCTCACTAGACGGACAATGCGAGCAAAGTGAGCCTGACGGCTAGTAAGTTTATGTAGTCTAAGGGTTTGATAGTAACTGCATGACAGCTATTGTATTGAGATAGTCTTTGTTGATAGTAGAAAGGAAACTTTCTGTCATTGAAAAATATGTCAGAGAATCGCAATGGAAAATGAAATAAGATGGTTTGCAATTGGATATTTAGCGTTCTTCATAGTTCTTCAAATAGTATCAATGCTAATAATCTCTTTTCAATGGCATGTGAATACTAACCTTCTTCTTTGGGCACTCGTGTGTTATGTTGCAGTGTTCATTCATGCTCTTGGCTATGTTGCTGCCAAAATTATATATGAAATCACAGGATTTTAATTCAATATCAACTACATTATTGTAACGACCGTTTGTGCCTTTGTTTGCTGCTACTATTTTGAACTGAAAAAAAATATATATGAGTAATAGATAATTCAAGGATAAACAACATGATTCTCCAGTACTTTTAAGTATTGATACCTCATATTTCTGGCAGTACACAGTCAGAGCTCGGTTGAGACGGTAGTGTCGGTTTGTGCTCCCTTATTTTCGACAATGATTAGTTTCGCCCTAAGGACTACTGACGGCTTGAGCTTTTCAATCTACTTGTGAGTGCTTACAGTGAATTATTCATTTTGGAATAATTGTACTTATTACTAAATCGCCCCCTGTGGGTTGGGGGAGCTTTGAGTGGATCATCGTACTCAAGAAAGTGTTGAAAACCAGAATTCACCCACAGCATCCATGTTTGTCGTAGGAGGCGACTAAAATGGACCTCAAGCCAACTACAGGAGTTGCCTTGCCTTCAAACCCACGGGATCAGCCCCATCAAGGCAGTTTCGGAGGGACAAAAAGAAAAACTCAAGAGACCAGAGATGGGTGGAAATCCAGGCACAAATGTGGGTCAAGAGGCTAAGTCAAGGGTTTCCAGGTGCCCTAGAGGCGATTTGGCGACCCCCACTTCAGCGCAACGACCTACAAAGAAGCCAGGAGTGAAACTCGTGTAGGTCACGAGTTTGTGGGTGGAGACCAAAACTCATCACTGCTCAAAGAAGGGCGGCCATTCAGGCAAAACGTCTTGGAAGAGGTGAGACTTTGAGCCAGCAGAGTTTCGGAGAGGCAAAAGGAAAAAACTCAAGAGACCAGAGGTGAATGAAACTACAGGCACTAATGTGGGTCAAAAGGCTGAGTCAAGGGTGGCCGGGCGCCCCAGAGGCAGCTTGGCCACCCCTTCCTCAGCGGTAGGACCTTTAAAGGAAGCCTGGAGTGGAACTCAGGAGGACTAATCAGTCTGAAGAGACTGCCAAGCATATCACACTGGATTGCAACAAGCAACTGGGTGATGAATGGAATGTTAGTATAGGGGAAAACTCCTGGTTCTTGTAAAGAAGACAGGTATTGGTTCGCCTAACTAACATACTACTTGGGAACACAATAAGCTGCGGTTCACGTGTGGGGTTCTTGGATCCTTTGGATTCTTGAATCCATCCATTCAGAACGATAAACAATATTACTAAATCAAGCATTTGATATAGTTATTGTGGCAAATGTAAGCAACCTGTTAGTCGCGATACAAAGGATAAACTTTGCTGTAGCTTGTGTATGTCTTATTTCCATATTTCTTGCCTTAACAGTAAGCCAGAGGATTCATCATTTATGAAGGGTTCGATGTGATCCTATACCGAGTGTATGAAGAAGCAGTGTTCGTTGAGTGTTCAACTAACTGATTCTTCACAAGTTAACGGTAATAGGGATCAGAGTACGGTTTGGCTAAAGGGAAACTCCGCTTCATTCGAGTCCTTAAAAAATTTAAAAGTCCTTAGAAATATAAACTATTGTCGGCATCAGTCTAGAAATAAAAATAGAGCTTACTGAGACTACCAATGAACGAGATGGAATGATAGACAATCAGCGAGACCTTATAAAACTCTCTGAGTTAGGAACAGGACGTGATTAGTCGGAAGGTACTGATCACTGAGGAGCGTTTGAACGGGCATGAGCAGCATTCAAGAAGAAATACTCACTAAATTCAAGGTATTTCCGCGAAAACGGAGGAGAATGTGCTTCAGAAGGTGACTGACGAAGGTGGACGGGGACGGGTGGTGGGTTCCACCATATCTCCAGATATGGTGGACGCCTGCCATAGATTGGTGGAGGAAAGGACGCCTATTGGAAATCACAGAGCAACAACGTTCTCACTTCCACCACCACCACCAGCTATAATCATCAGATTTGGCAGGTATCTCGACGCCGACGAATTGATGGAGCAGAGGAGAAGGTTTGGGGTCATCAAGAGGGAAGATGGCCAGGGTCCGATTTACATCAACCAAAGTCAATCTGCCACAAGGAGGAAACTACTGGTTTTGGCCCAGCAGCTCAAAAAGACGGCGCGAATCATAGATGCGTGGGTTGACAGACAGGTGCGGGTCCGAATATGCAAGCATTCCAACGGAGCTCCAAATATTGTGAAGAATGCAGAAGACTTGAATTTTCCCAAGTTATAGAAGTTTCCATGTTCATGAACTTGAATTCTTTCATTAGTCTCTTTTGTTGATCATTTTTAGAAACATCTTTATCAGTTCCTTCGTACTTGTTGCGAGTAGTTTTACTCTATGCAGAACAAATACAATATAATATAATAATATTGATGAAGACATGGTGCTGTGCTTAGGTTTATGAATATAAATGAAATAAGGAATGTAAATTTATTGTAACTTATTCATGAATGTATCATATTGTATATCTGTAGAGTTCCAGAAAAAAATAATAAGTGGAAAAAACAAAATGACCGCTGTGTGAGTAACTGAAGACTTCTGGACAATCAAAATGAATGATATTTAGATATTGGATGAAAAAGACTAAGAAATTGTCAAAAACCACAGATTTATTGATACTTAGAAAGACCGGTTTCGGTTATTACATTGCCAATCTCTAATAAACAGAGATTGTTTATCAGAGTTTGACAATGGTGTAATAACCGAAACCGGTCTTTCTAAGTATCAATTATAAATCTGTGGTTTTTGACAATTTCTTAGTCTTTTTCATTCAATATGAATAATTACCACAATATCAACTTCTCAACTACACGAAAAATATTTAGATATGTTTCTTACCCAGGAACAATGCTCTACAGTATTGATAGGGAGTTGGTAAACAATCTGTATATAGATTTGTAACATCTCTGTATTCGAATTGTTTGTTCAAATTCTTTTCTCAGTGTTTTTCCCTTCGAACTGAGTTATATTCCTTGTCTAAATTTGCAATAGTTTCCTCATCTATTCTAGCCAAGCCAAAAATATTGTTAAGAATATTATGAATTTTCCTTATTTTTTCAACACTAAATAAAAATTTTCAAAAAAGTTCCCTCACTTACTCTTGCATTCTCATCTAGATCCACTGCTATTGTAAAAAGACCAGTGCAAGCAAAATGTGTTCTATTCATTTTCCTTACTCTCATGGGCTCCAGAAAACTAACTTGTCCTCTTTTATCACAATAACTCATATGACTCAAGGAGAGATCATAAGGCCCCTGAAAGTAAATTGAATTGTTAGTAAACCATTTATAAAACTGCGGCTGAAATCTCAGCAGAATAGATGATAAATAATATCAGAATAAAATTTAAATATATAGCATAACTGGCCAATAGTAATAGCAGTATTATTGAGAAGTTGCACAAGGCTGAATAGAAAGTTATTAAGTGTTGAATTGTGATAATTTATCTGCTTTGTTGTATTGTGTTTAGTACTGTGTTTCTGTGTTGCAAGGTTTATTGTACTTTGTGTCTCAATTTAAGTTGACTTGTATACAGTGGCGTAACGTTTCCAAACCGGGCCCCCCCGCAAAAAAATTCCAGGCCCCTCTTCTAAAATCGTACCACCTTTCTCCAGCCCCCTTCTCCCTTAATCCCAAGCATTGAACTCTAATGTGAACGTACATCTTTCATGAGTGAATTACATAGCTTACATGAAAAAATTAAACTTGTTCTCGATTGAATTGTACAATTCAAGTCAAGAATTATGTTTTAAGCTACAAATATAGAATCCAACCTTCAGTGCTAGAACTAGAGTTAGTAAGAAGTATCTAGTCTTAAGATTCATGAATTATTAAAATAATAAAGATAATAGTAATTCATAAAAAACCTTTGATTTGATGTCTCCTACAAGCCTCCAAGTTCTGCAATCACTGCTTTCTGGGTACAGTAGCACCTTGGTTCTTTCTCCCACATGTCTATTTTCTCACATGTTTTTAGTCTGATTTCTTGTTCGCGCTCTTAAAGAAGTTCAAGTTTTAGGTTTGAGTAAGAGGTTTAAATTTTTCAAGGTTATAAACAAGAGTTCGATTGATAAAATTATTTATTTTATTTATTTGAGAAAAATGTTCAGAAGAAATAGTAGTCTACCTTTGAGTTGAGTTATAGGATTTATACTTTTGATTTATTCTGTCGTCTTGCTTTTTGAGATGCAAATATTCTGATAACTTCATCGAGTTCTATTTCTACTTGTATTCTCTTGATATTAATTTATAATCAGACTGATAACATTGTTCTATGAAACCTGTCATTTTCCACAATAAAACTTCTGCTTTTTTATCAAAAGTTACTTCCATGATTATTTAATTTTTCTTTTTAAAGTATGCAATTTATAATTATCATTTCGGGCCCTAGCCCGGGCCCCCTGGACCAGATAATTTTATTTTTTCAGAAAACCTATATTAGCCAACATATTATCCGGGCCCCCTGTGTACCCGGGCCCCCCCGCGCCACGGGTCAGTGGGGGTGTACGTTACGCCACTGCTTGTATATCGAGTGTCATATTGTGAACACTTGGCCAATGTGCTTTGGCCGATTCTAAACATGTAATTGTAAATTTCTTGATGAAATTAAATCTCTTGGAGCAATACCATTTTAAGAATGTCGAACTTTCGTCATTACATTCGTATTGATACATTCGTATTGATACATTCGTATTGATACATTCGTATGATCCATGTTTCGAAATGGGATTGAACTGACTTCCCAAATTACGCAGCCTATCCGAGAATCTACTGAAATGAATATTTGTCTTATTTATCTAGACCATTTTGATTTGTAGACTCACCGCTATCTCTTCCCACAGTGCAGAGACTCCAATGACCAGAAGACACAGATAGAATGTGTAGTTTATTGGCTTTGCCATTTTGTGAATCAAAATCGATTGCTCCGAAGGGTTGAAATTGAAATCAATACAGAACTAGTTAGCCTTACAACTCATCAAATTATAATATTCACTCAAAAATGCAAGGATAGATCATGTTTAGCATTCAACAATCTAGTTGGCTGACACAATAGACATTTCCGATTGATGTGTAATTGATAATATTTTGTGGACCTTGATATAAAAACAATTCACGTTGAATTTTGTTTGGCAAAGTAATTAAATTCAGGAAACATCCATATTGATACTTGATAATAAACGGAAGTGAAGCGTGAATAGAATGATAAAATAACTCACCTCACCCCTCTCTTCTCCAATCCATTCATCACAATGGAATTCCGTTTTCTATGGAAAATATCATTCTATCATTCAGTGGATTCTATGGACTTTTATAATATTGATTGCGTTCACACACTGACGTTGCTTTTTGTAATAAAGATGATATCTACTTGATAGTAAAATCCAATTGGCTAATAAAGATCTCAGGGATAAATTGAAGCTTCTGTTTTGACTGATCCGGCACAATTAACTAGAGCTCATGCTGAGAAACATTTCACATTATAATACAGATTCAATGTGATATTCAACGGCAGAGTCTGTTACAAATTCAGTGAGACAGACAAATCTTGAAAAGCTTAAAATACTCCATAAGAGGCACAATTATATACTCCATATCGACTGGATCGATAAAATACCGACTATTATGATGAGGAATCACTCCATGAATGAAACCATAAATGAATGGAGTATAAATCCATAAATTCATTGAAGCCCCACAATTGACCCAAAACCAGCGCATCATCTGACATGTCCATTAATATAATATATTAATTTTATAATTTGTTTTTCACAAATAAATAGTACCTATTCATTTATAATGCAAACAACTCTGATTAATCTACTATTATATATCCCTTCATCCTTTTATAATGAAGTAAAAATAATAATTTATAATGAATGACATTCGTTCATATCATTTCACATGGTTTTCATGGTCTTTTAGATCTCAGACCTATGCTAGCATTATTTTGAACCTTCGAATATTTTAGGTTAGGTTAATCATAACATTGATTTAACCTAGAAATGATGGTCTAGTGCAATAATTTTGTAATTAATATAATAAATGGCATGAACTTCCAATTCATTTAATATATTGGAAGAGATAGATTCAATAGAATGCTATTATCAGTAATGGTAAACGTTGATAAGTAGTTTATCAGGAGATAGTTTGCTGTTTCTGCCTTGACCATTCATAATATGATTTAGAGAAAGTGGTTTTCATGTAGCCACTATAAAAATCGTCACAATGACAATGGATCATAATTAACAACCTTGAACGGACGAATAATTTGACAGCAAACCTTTTTAATTTAAATGCCAACTAGTGTACATTGGAACCCAATGCATATTGGATCTAGCACCAATATGAATATAATTATTAATACTGATTTATTACTCCAATTAAAAGAACCGTTCATTTATCCAGCTATTTATCGTTCATTCTAGCTGGTCTAGACTTGAAGCTCATCAGTTTATTCCATTCACTTCCTAGTTTCTCTCTTTTTTTCTCTTTTCCTGACTTACTTTAACTTTCTCTTTTTTTCTCTCTTATCTCCATTCTTTTCAATTGAAAAATTAACTCTGCCGAATACATCTCCTCATCCCAATGTACATGACATACTTCTTCCATTCTAGTGCAGTTGCACTTGGAAATTAGTCTCTCAATTTGTTGCTAGATTTTCGTTCAATAATGGAACTGTGTATTGCACAGTAGTGGAGGAGACCATTCATTCATAACTAACTGCAAATTGTATGTTGCAATATCATAGTCATTTTCGATTATAAGTGTTTCTAATAAAATGATGTGAGAATATAATTTTGGGTATTCCCCAAAATCTTGTACTGATAGGAAATTGATAGGTCTCAGAGCAAGAAGCTGTATTGTTATCACTAGATATGGTGTCAACGGTCTAGATTAGATAATAACGGCTCTCAAGGCTATGATTTTGAACAGCCAAATGAAAATAAAAGTATTATTGCAATTTATTCAATAATATAATATATATAATATTTTGAGGTTATTTACTAGTCGACGACCTTAGTAATCGGTCGAGCCATATATTTTGAGAATTAGCCTGACACCTTGTGGCAAATTAATTGCATATAAATAGCATTCATTTAGACTATGATCAGAGGGTTTAGTAAGCAAGCATGCCAAATGAATGTAAACAAAAAAGTGATTAAGGAAGAACAAAAATATTTATTGTATCAATCGAGCATGAACAAAATATAGAAAACAAAACAAAAATATGAAGGAAATGAGATGTAATTTTATTCAGCACAATGATCATGATGCAGTTTTGGGATGTACCAATCACAATGCAGTATTTGACTGGCACTAAAAGCGAATTAATTTAAAATGTACATGTATTATTTATAAAAATAATAAAAATTTGTAATCTTTATAGAGCATATAGATTTGTGTAACCAATGTGGAATAAGAATTTAAGACTAAAATATTCACTAAATGGATATGACAGTTTTGTATGGACTATTTGACAGTATTGAATTACGTCATAGAGGAGTAATTAAAATCCACCAATGAGAGTGGATATTTAAATTTTATGTAAATTGAAAAGTCGGAAGTATGGTTGTAAGAGAATAGGGGAAGATCCATACCTACTTGCTTGCCAGAGGTCACCAGGGACACTCACCAATTTTGAGAGCACAAGACTAGATCCCTTTTTGAATAATTTTGCATTAAAAATTTAAAGTTGTTCGATAATTAAAATTACATAAGACTCAGTGAGGTCGTAGTATGACATGAGTCATTAAATCTAAATATTCCCATTGGAGAAGACGACAGCAGCCCACCAGAAAGGTCTAGGACATCAAAACAAATCCAGATCGCCATCATAATTGTGAAAAATCGACACGTGAGTTTATTTGAAAAGTTATTAAGGAGGGCCCTCAGTGCTACAAAATAATCACAACTAATCACAGCTAAAAAGCTAGCTCGTCAAAGGGTTATTTAAAGATTAAAAGTAATATTGGAATTTGTGCAAATATTGAAACATAAAGGGAATAAATACTATAAAGAACAATCTATGAGATTTAAATATTTAAGTATGCAAAGATGAAAGATTTATTTATATTTGATTTATTGTATATGCTCACTCATTTGTCTTTTTTATCAGTAATTCATTGGTATTTTTATGAAGCTCATGTTCATAAGATAAATTGATTTATCTGAATTCCACCAGAGGCCAAACCAAGCCCTGAGAAATATTTCAATATTTATATTTTTTCATATTTATTGGAGTAAGATTTATAAATTTTATTCGGCAAGCAACAGCAAGTCGACAACTGAGCTGTATAAGTTGAAAGATTATATGCTGGTTGAAGGAGCACATGGTATTAATGAATACAAATAAACCAAGTAAAATCTTTAGTGAGCTATCTGTGATATTTTTCTTAATATATATATTCTCATATCATTTTTATATTTGTTGCTCTATTTTTTATTATTGTTTGTTGATATTTTCATGTAATTATATATTTTTTATTTGTTGAATGGTGTACGCTTTATTTATGATCCTATCTTCATGCATGACCAATATTGTTATAGTCTATCTTATTACCAGTATTGACATAGTATTTGAATTATCAACCAACTATATTCTTCACCGAATAAGTTGGATAAATTGGTGATATACAGCATTGATTATTTTTAATCTTTGGAAATAATACATTCTCAAGATTTATCAAGGTTTATTGGATACCATCGCATCCAATTTGGAAGAACTCAAGGGTCATAGTATTAAGTTGCAGCAGCAATATAAATTAATAGAATTTATAAGGTATTCTGATAGAGTATTGCCTTTGATTCCACTCGGTATCATCTTACACTGCTGACCCCTTTGTCAGATTGTGGTGGGTGGCATTGGTGACAATACCACATTGTCTAGTACAAAAATCAGAGCCCTTATATCTAACTGCCTCTCCTGCATCTATATTTGTGGAGTTAACCAAATCAGTCGTAAGAACTGTGAACTGTTAAAACAGCTGACGTTTGCAGCCATCGTAAGCAGAGAATTATTTGAGCTCCTAGGAGAGCTGGTAAGAAACTGATGGTATTTTTCTTCCAGGAGTCAAAAAAACATTAAATTTATTCAAATATCTTAGCTCTACCGACTGCGGCCAAGCAGGGCACATGCGACGCCAAATATAACGTCACAATGAATGAATAAATAATCACTCCATACGTATGAATTCATCATTCAGCAAAAATCTAGTAGAGAATAAAACTGGAATCTAACATCGTCCAATTGAGAGCACTTGAAAAAAAAATAACTGTGTGCTGTCCAATAGCATCCTATTACCAATAGATCATCTCTATTACGATTGAAACAATGCTATAGAGAATTGATTGAGAAGTATATCTCTGATAAAAATAACCAATGAATTATTGATGTACGTGACTCAACGGATGACAATAAATTTTATCCCATAGCGTGTCTTAGGATCTTTAAGACAGTCAATTGTGTGAAGGAGAATCTTCTGTAGCTGAGGTTTCGATTTCAGTCAAAGTGATAAAAGTTGGAAGTGAAGGAGAATCATTGATGAGTTACCTGTGGTTTTTTAGTGTGTTTAATAAGTGAAACGACTTCATATAATCAGAACCTTGAAAATATAATCTTAGTTTTAATTAAAGATTAGTGTCTCATTAAGACACTAATTTTAAGTGTCTTACATAGCAATTCCCAGTATATTCATTCAACGTGGATTACTAAACAGGGAAAATTGTACAAACATGGATCGATTTGATTGATTGTCGAATTTGAAAGCTCATTGTTAGATTTTGGATCCAGGGCTAACCACCCAACATTTCTTCCAAAAATCATCACCGTTCTTATCAAACAATGCCAAACGATTTTCAAATTCACTAGTCTAAATCATAAACAGCATTTCTGGTGATTAAATTCAATTCTTACTGTCAGCATTGGTATTCATAACAAATGCCGCCAGTTTGAAGTAAATCTAGCAAGCATTTCGCTGCTATCTGCTTAAGAGAAAAATCAATTGCTGCATTCAAACAACAGTTGGCACAGATTCTCAGTGGTCATCACTCAACCTCAAGCGCCTACTGCTTGACAGGGGAGCCGAGGCGAGCATCCGTTGAGCCACTGATTGATTCTGTAGGCCGATTGAGCCTCTACATGCCCGTCACAGCTAGTCCTGCACCACTGAATGTGTGGTAAAAACTTTGTTTACAGTCTCTCTTCGTAGAGTTTCTCTCTCTCACAAGGCAGAGAGGACCTAGAGTCCCGAATCCGCCCTTAATGAGTTACCTGTGGTTTTTTAGTGTGTTTAATAAGTGAAACGACTTCATATAATCAGAACCTTGAAAATATAATCTTAGTTTTAATTAAAGATTAGTGTCTCATTAAGACACTAATTTTAAGTGTCTTACATAGCAATTCCCAGTATATTCATTCAACGTGGATTACTAAACAGATCTCCGAGAACATGAAAATAGGGAAAATTGTACAAACATGGATCGATTTGATTGATTGTCGAATTTGAAAGCTCATTGTTAGATTTTGGATCCAGGGCTAACCACCCAACATTTCTTCCAAAAATCATCACCGTTCTTATCAAACAATGCCAAACGATTTTCAAATTCACTAGTCTAAATCATAAACAGCATTTCTGGTGATTAAATTCAATTCTTACTGTCAGCATTGGTATTCATAACAAATGCCGCCAGTTTGAAGTAAATCTAGCAAGCATTTCGCTGCTATCTGCTTAAGAGAAAAATCAATTGCTGCATTCAAACAACAGTTGGCACAGATTCTCAGTGGTCATCACTCAACCTCAAGCGCCTACTGCTTGACAGGGGAGCCGAGGCGAGCATCCGTTGAGCCACTGATTGATTCTGTAGGCCGATTGAGCCTCTACATGCCCGTCACAGCTAGTCCTGCACCACTGAATGTGTGGTAAAAACTTTGTTTACAGTCTCTCTTCGTAGAGTTTCTCTCTCTCACAAGGCAGAGAGGACCTAGAGTCCCGAATCCGCCCTTAATGAAGGTAATTCAATTCTAATAAAGGTAATAGAGGTGAAAGCAATTCAATTCTAATTTAATTCCTTAAATAATACTTGGATGTAGATGAGGCTAGTGAAAAAATGCATACACTAAATTTAATTTCTGAATCTAGACAACAATGTCAATATGTCTTATTCGTACTGTTTCTGCTTGACGTCTTCTTTTGAAATTGAGGTTTTTTTGGAGTAACAAACCCATGAAATCGGGCACAAGATATCAGCTCTCTTCTCTTATATTGATCAAGCTTGAGAAGTGAAATATCAAGTTTATACTCGCCATATGGAAGAGCAGGTATGTTGACGAAATCATAGTGGACAATCCAATTTTTCATCTCACAAGTATACTGTTGACAAATAATTCAGTTTAGTTATGACAAGATTATGACAGAATAATATTTCTATACAGCGTGGTTGATAAAAGCGGAATGGCACTGATCCATTCACAAACAATATAACTAAAAAACTACTGGTACAAATCAGAGTAGGGGTAAAGTGAGAGTTCTGAAGAAAAGCTGGCTCAAAGCTGTCCCAAAGCTGCCCCCAAATCTACCCCAAATCTGATTCTTGGTTCTAACCTTGCCCAATCCAATGTAATCTGAACTAACTTAACCTAGCCATACCCCTAATCTCACAATAAACCTCAAATGAAGATCCTCATTTCCACTTTTTTGGAAAAAACTAGATCCAGCTTTTTTATTTCTTGAATAACTAAGAAACCGATAATTTTACAAAAAAAATACAAGTATAACTTTTTCCAGTAAATCTAATTACGAATCCATTGACATCCCATTTGTCAAGATTGAACAGAAAATAAGGATCAGTCCCACTCATGGGAAAAGTAGATCAAGCTTTTTTCAATTTCTTTAATAACTAAGAAGCCGTTAATTTTACAAGAATAACTTTCTCCAGTAAATCTAATAACGAATCCATCGACACCCCATTTGTCAAGATTGAACAGAAAATTAGGATCTCATGGAAAAAGTAGATCCAATTTCTTGTATATTAAGAAACCGTTAATTTTATCAAAAGCTACAAGAATAACTTTTTTCAGTAAATCCATTTGTCAAGGGATCAGTCTAACCCAACTCAACTTTTTCTGAAACTCAGCAACAAGCACTCAGAATCTCTAATGATATTTTTATGTTGAGACCCATCACAGCTCCCTTTCTTAAGGAACACCAACCTCAGCACTAAACCACATTTACCTGAATTTCCACAATTACCTGAAACTACCAATCTTCAATGGACAGTTAAGACAACTTTGAATATATTAAAACCTAGATTCATTATTCTTGGATTTCAAAAGGATAGGGAAAATGTTTTAAGTGCTAACAGGTCACATTTTGATTTCTGTAATCTGAACAATCTTAATCTCTATTTAAATGCTCAATCATTCCCCTATGAAAATATTGCTGGTAATAAACATTTATTGTATCACATGTTCTCTGAATTCCAAAATGAATACTATCCTTATAACAGCAGTACATTTGATGAAAATGCACCATTGGTTGTTATAGACTGTTGTAAGCAAAATTAACTATTGAAATCTGGTGCAATAGACATAAAGTTGACATTGGAAACAACAAATAATTTCTCAGAAAAAACCAGTGCGTACTGTTTAATCCTCTATGATAATGAGTTTGAATATACACCACTGAGTGGAACAGTAAAAAGAGTATTATAAATTTGAAAAAATCTTCTATAAAATAACAAAAAATTTGGTTAAAAACTAGATTATATTCAAATCAAAAGTATTAATCTCCCAACCACTTCCACACTCAGAAGATTCCCTTTCAGTAGAACATTTCAAATATTATAAACCAGACGAATTATAAATTCTCCAAAACCTTCTAAAGAAGGTTTGACTGGAGGAGTCAAGTTTTACATTATATTAAAAAAAAAACATAGAAATAGAACATTGATATAATCAATCAGTGATCCAAAAATAATAATTTTCAATTTGAATCAAAAGAGAAATAGTTGTCAATCTTGGGTAGAAAAAAAATTAATTGATACATTGATAATAATTCATTTAACTGTATTGTGTAGCAATAAAATAATAAAACAATGGGATTTCAGTTTTCGCTTATCACAAACAATAATACACAAGAAAAAATATATAAAAAAAGAAAGAATTTATGAAGATCATTCAAATTCACTCAAATTATTTAACAGAAAGTGTTTCATCTTATTCTTAACAATTGAAATTCTATCCAGACCAATTAAATCATCTGGCAACTCATTGAAAATAGTTGGGACAACATAACTAAGTTCACATTTACCATGATAATTATTGTATTCGGGCACAATAAACCTCTTATAAGCAGCTCCTTGTCTTCGCTCATGCAAAATTCTACTTGACATTTTATAGTTATTAGAAAAATAATTATTTAATAAGATATCATATCTGAAAAGCTCGTTTACAGGAAGAATGCTATATTTTTTAAACAATTTGGCTTAGGGTTTTGTTTTGAATGAACTATTTTCAGCAAGGAATTTTGTAATCTCTTAACTCTATCAATTTCATAGCCACTTGCATTACCCCAAACATTGACACCGTATCTTACTACGGATTCAGCTAGGGCTTATAAACAACTATCAATGTCTTTTTGAGACAGATCGCTGTAAGTTATATAAACCAAATAGACATGAGCGAAGACGCTGGCATACACTATCAATGTGAGGACCCCACTTTTAACAATCATCAATGTAAATACCAAGATACTTTTGAATTGTAACTTGTTTTACCTTTTCATTACAAGTACAAGGAGTTCCAAAGTTATTCTCATGTAGACAATTTAGGAATGCATAGTAATATTAGTGGACTTTGAGGTTTGACGTGGCGGTCTCATATGCATACAAGTGGTTTTTTTAAAATTCAAGTCAAGCCATTATCATGGATCCATCTTTGCATTCTATCAAAGTCTCTTTGTAGCAATATTCTTGCTTCATCAAAACTTGTGTGGCTGGATACCATAACTGTGTCATCAGCATACTGAAATATTTTAGTTTCCTTTGAAACACCAACCATTGTGATTACTGACACCAGATAAAGCAATGGTCCAAGATTGGAACCTTGTGGCACACCAGAGGTGACAAATTCATGGCGACTGTAGGATTTTCCTACTTAACAGTAACCTTTCGGTTATTCAAATAATCTATTAACCAGTTAATACCTCGTCTTGACAAACCAATTTCACTCATGGACTGTACAATTTTATGAAAAGATAAAGTGTCAAACGCTTTCTTGAAATCTAGAAATAATATTAAAACATGGTAATTCTTATTTAATTTATTATTTATATAGTTACATAATTGGGATAAAAGCTAACCAGTTGATTTGTCGCGTTGGAAACCAAATTGAGCTGAAGGGATTAAATTGTGATTTTTTAAATGCATAACTAATTCATTACAAATATACTTTTCAACTATCTTATCAGGTGAAGAAAGTATTGAAATAGGCTGATAGTTAGAAATTTCTGATCTGGATCCATTTTTGAAAATCGGTCTTATTATGGAAGTTTTCAATTTATTTGGAACTATACCTCCCTCTAATGATAAATTGATTAATCTTGTGATAATTGGTATGAACTTGATACTGTGATTTTTTATATCAGACATCAAAATATTATCAATCCCTGGAGATTTATTTGAACTCATACTTCTGATGATATTACCTATTTTTAATTCATCTGCATCAGGTAAGTCAAAGCTAGGGAAATTAACATTGGTATCATTATCATTTTCTAAATAAGTAGTAATATTACACTCATGTTTTGCAGCTCTAACACCTTCTGTGAATTCACTGCAGAAATGGTCCACAACCTCCTCAATCTGCCTATCACCAAACACTATGTGTTTCATTATATTATCATCAACTGACAACTTTTCTTGTCTACCATGGCAACGTTGATTAATGACCAAGTATTTTTTATGCTATTAATGTTTGTCTCAAATTCATTTTTTAGAAAATTACACTTTGCCCTTTTATTAATAATATAAATAATAATAATAATAATAATAATAATAATATAATAATAATGATAATAGTAGTAATAGTATAATAATAATAATAATAATAATAATAATAATAATAACATAGAAGCAGACATCAGGAAAAGGCGCCTTAAATTTTATGGTCACATAATGAGGCTTCCAGATCACAGACTTACAAAAAGAATAGTAACATATGTAGCAACCCTTGTAATGGAGGTGATGGATGAAAAACGTCAAGAAGGACTTAATACTTGAAACATTAACAATGATGAAATATACAAGAATAACTTTCTCCAGTAAATCTAATAACGAATCCATCGACACCCCATTTGTCAAGATTGAACAGAAAATTAGGATCTCATGGAAAAAGTAGATCCAATTTCTTGTATATTAAGAAACCATTAATTTTATCAAAAGCTACAAGAATAACTTTTTTCAGTAAATCCATTTGTCAAGGGATCAGTCTAACCCAACTCAACTTTTTCTGAAACTCAGCAACAAGCACTCAGAATCTCTAATGATATTTTTATGTTGAGACCCATCACAGCTCCCTTTCTTAAGGAACACCAACCTCAGCACTAAACCACATTTACCTGAATTTCCACAATTACCTGAAACTACCAATGGACAGTTAAGACAACTTTGAATATATTAAAACCTAGATTCATTATTCTTGTATTTCAAAAGGATAGGGAAAATGTTATAAGTGCTAACAGGTCACATTTTGATTTCTGTAATCTGAACAATGTTAATCTCTATTTAAATGCTCAATCATTCCCCTATGAAAATATTGCTGGTAATAAACATTTATTGTATCACATGTTCTCTGAATTCCAAAATGAATACTATCCTTATAACAGCAGTACATTTGATGAAAATGCACCATTGGTTGTTATAGACTGTTGTAAGCAAAATGAACTATTGAAATCTGGTGCAATAGACATAAAGTTGACATTGGAAACAACAAATAATTTCTCAGAAAAAACCAGTGCGTACTGTTTAATCCTCTATGATAATGAGTTTGAATATACACCACTGAGTGGAACAGTAAAAAGAGTATTATAAATTTGAAAAAATCTTCTATAAAATAACAAAAAATTTGGTTAAAAACTAGATTATATTCAAATCAAAAGTATTAATCTCCCAACCACTTCCACACTCTACAAATGTATCAATATTTTACCTTCAGCATCATCCCATTGATTTCTAAACATTATCATCAATTTGTAGAATTGTTATAGTTCTCCCATAGAATGATCTCCAACCATTTTCTTCAAGTTCAATTTTAAAGCATTTTATATTATTATTCGATTTATCAGCTTCTTCGAAAGCACAAGATATTCAAATACTGACTGTGATGATATAGTTCAAATTTGCGCCATCTATATGAGCTTAGATTTTTCAAATGAATTTATTTCATTAAAGTTGAATAATGTTCTTGGTCTGGGTAACCAAACCTACATTTTTTTCTGGGTGTACTCACCTACACCCAGAAAGAAATTGTAGATGTGACACAGCAGAATAGTAACGGGGTAAACATAATCAAAAGTCCTCATTCCTACCTGCTGTGCTATGTGGGTGAAGGTGGTTTAAAAATACCATATATTGGTTTTTTCCATAAATCTCGAACAATATGCGTCTTTAAAGCTTAAAAATTAGCCTACAAGTATCATTCGTAACATTTTTCCATATCTTTTATAGTTTTCTAGATATGAGCTCTCGAAGGTGTCACATTTTTGAGAGAACCCCTTTCGGCTCCGATTTCTTCATCTTTTTGGCTTTATAATTTTTCAACGATTGATTGAAAAAATCTGGGCTAATCATGAGTTTATAGAGCATCATATTCTCTTCAATTTCATGTTCCATTTCATTATTCTCCCCACCATTGTTGCAGCCATTATAGAGTTGAGTGTAAAATCTTCAATTCAACAATAATAGATCAATTGACAGGGATATTTGGAGGGAATGTTTGGAACACAATTTTTGACTTCGCAGCATTCTTTGGAGTACTTGGGAAATGAACATATCAAAATTCCTCATCCCTACCCCTCAAGCAGAAGGGATGAGGGTGGTTTGGAAGTTGCCTTTTTCATTTCTGGCTTACACGCATGTATCTTGAAAACAATACATTTCAGCTACATGACTAACTGAAAAAAAAATTAAGCTAGATAAATTTCCTACAAGTTTTGTGAGTTTTTGTGATATCTCTTTTTGTTTTCGAGATATTCACTTTTAAAAGTGTAAAATCGTTGAGAAGACAGTTTCTCTTCCAACATTTTGCACTTTGAGGGTTTATAACTCAACAACAATAATGCGTCGAAAAAAGAAGTACTTAACGTTGGGTTGTGGAGGATTAAATTCTCTTAAATTTGATGTATTATTTTACCATTCTATGCTTCCCATCAATTGTTATAGAAGCTTCAGTGTTGAGAGTTAGATTGTCAATACACTATTTTCTCTCATTTTATTCTTTGTTCAATTTTCTGGTTCTTTGAGATTCAATTTGAACGTTGACTAAGACCACACCCATTTCGGAAAACCTATTTTCTCACTCCAGCTGTTTGAAGTCTAAAGCTTTGCTAAATCTGGAGTTCGGGAAACAGCCCTAAAGTGTACACAGGTTTAGGTATTGTACTTGGTAGTGCTAAGTTAGAGAGTTTCTTTTTTCAAGATTTTGACACTTCAGAGGGTTTGTTTGACACTGAAATATAATAATTCTCATAATATCTTAACCAAGTCCCCAGTTAAGAAACAACTGAATATTTTAATTACGATAAGAATGAAGATTTTTTAAATCTTCATTACATAATTCATATACATTCATATATTTCATAATAATACATACATTCATATAATTCATAATTCATGTATAACTGGTGAATGAATCGAGCTTGTAAGACTATTTTGACTTATTGATGGAAAGAAGAAAGATCAATTGGAAAATGTGATCCTATTTCCAGATGATACACCCGGTGGTCCAGGGGCTGGTGCCCCCTTGCTAGACAGACAATGCAAGCAAAGCGAGCCTGACGGCTGGTATAGTCTGACGATCCTGACGGTTTATGTAGTCTGAGGGTTTGATAGTAGCAAGCATATAACTGCATGACAGCTATTGTTTTGAGATAGTCTTTGTTGATAGTAGAAAGGAAACTTTCTGTCATTGAAAAATATTTCAGAGAATCGCAATGCAAAATGAAATAAGATGGTTTGTAATTGGACATTTAGCATTCTTCAAATATAATCAATGCTAATAATCTCTTTTCAATGGCATGTGAATACTCACCTTCTTCTGTGGGCACTCATATGTTATGTTGCAGTGTTCATTCAAGCTCTTGGCTATGCTGCTGCCAAAATTATATATAAAATCACAGGATTTCAATTCAATATCAACTACATTATTGTAACGACCGTTTACGCCTTTGTTTGCTGCTACTATTTTTAACTGAAAAAAATATATATGAGTCATAGATAATTCAAGGATAAACAACATGATTCTTCAGTACTTTAAAGTATTGATACCTCATATTTCTGGCAGTACGCAGCCAGAGCTCGGTTGAGACAGTAGTGTTGTTTTGTGCTCCCTTATTTTCAACAATGATTAGTTTTGCCCTAAGGACGGCTTGAGCTTTTCAATCTACTTGTGAGTGCTTACAGTGAATTATTCATTTTGAAATAATTGAATATGAATGTACTTATTACTAAATCGCCCCCTGGGTTGGGGGAGCTTTGAGTGGATCATCGTACTCAAGAAAGTGTTGAAAACCAGAATTCACCCACAGCATCCATGTTTGTCGTTGGAGGCTACTAAAATGGACCTCAAGCCAACTCCAGAAGTTGCCTTGCCTTCAAACCCATGGGATCTGCCCCATCAAGGCAGTTTCGGAGGGAAACTACCGGCATCAATGTGGGTCAAGTGGCTGAGTCAAGGGTGGCAGGGTGCCCCAGAGGCAGCTTGGCCACCCCTTCCTCAGCGATAGAACCTTTTAAGGAAGCCTGGAGTGGAACTCAGGAGGACAAATCAGTCTGAAGAGACTGCCAAGCATATCACACTGGATTGCAACAAGCAACGCGTTGGGTGATGAATGGAATGTTAGTATAGGGGAAAACTCCTGGTTCTTGTAAAGAACACAGGTATTGGTTCGCCCAACTAACATACTACTTGGGAACACAATAAGCTACAGTTCACGTGTGGGGTTCTTGGATCCTTTGGATCCTTGAATCCATCCCTCCAAAACGATAAAGAATATTACTAAATCAAGCATTTAAGATAGTTATTGTGGCAAATGTAAGCAACCTGTTAGTCGCGATCCAAAGGATAAACTTTGCTGTAGCTAGTGTATGTCTTATTTCCATATTTCTTGCCTTAACATTAAGCCAGAGGATTCATCATTTATGAACGGTTTGACATGGTCCTTTACCGAGTGTATGAAGAAGCAGTGTTCCTTGAGTGTTCAACTAACTGATTCTTCACAAGTTAACGGTAATAGGGATCAGAGTATGGTTTGGCTAAAGGGAAACTCCACTCCATTTGAGTCCATAAAAAAATTGAAAAGTCCTTAGAAATTTAAACTATTGTTGGCATCAGTCTAGAAATACACAAAGAGCTTACTGCGATTACCAATGAATGAGATGGAATGATAGACTATCAGCAAGGCCTTATAACTCTCTGAGTTAGGAACAGGACGTGATTAGTCAGAAGGTACTGATCACTGAGGAGCGTTTGGACGGGCATAAGCAGCATTCCAGAGGAAATACTCACTAAATTCAAGGTATTCCCGCAAAAACGGAGGAGAATGTGCTTCAGAAGGTGACTGACAAAGGTGGACAGGTACGGGTGGTGGGTTCCACCATGTCTCCAGATATGGTGGACACCTGTCATAGATTGGTGGAGAAAAGGACGCCTATTGGAAATCACAGAGCAACAACGTTCTCACTTCCACCACCACCAGCTATAATCATCAGATTTGTCAGGTATCTCGACGCCGACGAATTGATGGAGCAGAGGAGAAGGCTTGGGGTCATCAAGAGGGGAGATGGCCAGGGTCTGATTTACATCAACCAAAGTCAATCTGCCACAAGGAGGAAACTACTGGTTTTGGCCCGGCAGCTCAAAAAGAAGGGGTGAATCATAGATGTGTGGGTTGACAGTCAGGTGCGGGTCCGAGTATGCAAGCATTCCAACGGGGCTCCAAATATTGTGAAGAATGTTATGCATTGTTATGACTTGAATTTTCCTAAGTTATAGAAGTTTCCATGTTCATGAACTTGGATTCTTTCATTAGTTTGTTGATCATTTTTAGAAACATCTTTATCAGTTCCTTTGTACTTGTTGCGAGTAGTTTTGCTCTATGCAGAGCAAATACAATATAATAAATAATAATATTGATGAAGACGTGGTGCCGTGCTTAGGTTTATGAATATAAATGGAATAAGAAATGTAAATTTCTTGTAATTTATTCATGAATGTATCATATTGTTGCAGGTTTCTACACTGATAAACTACCTGATAAATTACACAGAAATATCACAGGCATACGTTAAAGCTTTCCTTCCTTGTTTCAACCATTGTAACATATTTCTTGCTAGTTTTGACAGTTTAATTAATATCTAAGTAGTGGAAGATTTTGTAATTCGAAAAACAACTTCATCTCTCTTATTTGTTCATTGTAAGACAAAAAGAACACTAATCGAGTATTCCGCACTATTTTATTAATCTAGTTTTAACTCTCTCTCTTGGTTTTCTGTTTCCATCAGTTACACAGCTTGTCTGATTTTTCCCTGTTGGTTTTGCAATCATTTGTCAAAACACCACATGTATTTCGGATTGAAGCGGTAAACAAGTCGTCCTTATTCTAATTTTTTATTCATTCTTGCTTTGAGTATCATAGAGAAAAGACACTCTCATTTCTTGTCTGGCGTTTTTAATAACTCTATGACCTCTTAATATTTAAAGAAGATGTAGTCAGCTAATCTTCAGTTAAAAGTTTTATTTACCTGAGAAGGGTTAATACTTTTTTCAATTCTTCTCTTTCTCAATATGTAAATCTTTCTTCAAAGTAATTTTTCTTTGGAACTCTACATGATTTCTTCAGTTTTCAGTTTCTTTTTCTCATAAAGTTTTACTAGAAATGTTTTCCCCTTCAAATATGCTTTTACAGGTAATTGTTGTATTTAATTTTTAATCATTATTTTCTGTTGATTTAGTTTTCCTATTACTTGTTTGAATACATTTTTTCTTTAATTGCTCGAATATTAACTTCTGAATAAATTTCCATGAGTACTTTTGCTAACTTGATCTGTTAGTAATTTGTAATTGTAGGTTTTCTTAATCCAATTCAATTAATCAATTTCAAAGTTAAAAATTATGAAAGCTAATGTTTGGTAACCTACTTCTTCCATCATTATTTTTCTGCTTCTGAAAAGTTTCCTTTCTCTCCTTTATTAAGACATCATTTTATATTTTTTGAAAAGTCTTAATTATACAGATTGGGTGAAACTCTGAGAACGGCTTTGTATCTCATAAAAAAGGTAATTGGACGGTGGGTGTGATTGGGGATCCTACTTGAATTAAAAATACTATTCTACTATCACTTGAAAATCTGGTCCGCCATCTTGGATCTGCCATTTTGAATGCAACTTTATTTTTTTAAATAGGACGGTGGTCATGCGATACATGACTTCGATATGGAATTCCA
Source organism: Nilaparvata lugens (assembly GCF_014356525.2). Classification (NCBI taxonomy): domain Eukaryota; kingdom Metazoa; phylum Arthropoda; class Insecta; order Hemiptera; family Delphacidae; genus Nilaparvata; species Nilaparvata lugens. The sequence continues at coordinate 89,380,401 of NC_052504.1, forward strand.
TGAAAAAATGAATGGCAATAATAGCACATCGATATCTCAAACTGTTTTGAATATATTCACATTATTAATAAATATTATTTAAAGCAGAAAGAAGAGAAAAAAGTCTGAGAACGGCAAAATATCTCATACACTAAGGTAATTTTATAGTGGGTGTGATAAAGATTGCAGTTTGCGATGTGCAGTTTTCACCATTCATTTTTTCTTGAAATTCTGTATCAAAGTCATGTATCGCATGACCACCTTCCTATTTGAAAAAAAATTTGCATTCAAAATGGCGGATCCAAAATGGCGGACCCGATTTCTAAAGTCATAGTAAAGTAGTATTTTCAATCTGAATAGGATTCTCAAACACACCCATCATCAAATTACCTTTGTGTATGAGATACTAGAAGGCAACCCGTGCTTCGCAAGGGTATTTTTAAAACTTGACAAACTGAAATCTTGATGTAATAAAATCTAGAAGAATTGAAAATAGGCCTATAAGAATCCTCGGTTAATTAAAAATTTAAATGCAACATTCCAAGTAAATCAGTCCAGCAACATGATGATGCGTCAAACATAATTTTCCTATCCTCCACATATGTGTATACGTGTTTAAGCTAGCTCTTTCCTTTCTTGAAGTACTACCATACCTATTAATAATTAATTAACTTGATTGCAAAATTTAACATTAAATGATTATTTGATAAAATCCAAGTTCAATCGTAATGAAAACAACTTCCTTTAAAAAATAATTTATAATAATACGTTTCGAGGGAAAAAATTGAGAACAAAAAAATTAAAACTTCTTCGGGACTCAAACCGAGTACCTTTCCGCTTTGAAGCCGAGCTCTTTACCCTTACGCTATGAGTGCTATTGGAATGGATTGTCTTGTGACAACCTTATAGCCTCCATCACATCATCTTTACTCTTACTGGAAGAGTTTGTGTCATCTCGTAGCCTACCTATCTTCTCAGTGATAGAATGTGGCATATTTCATTTGAAAAAGATTCAATTCAACACATATTTTTTGAAATGTTCGTTCAAAAAGCTTAATAATATAGCTCTTCAATTGGGTTCAAAAAATTTTCGTTTCTGATACATGGATTTCAGTAGTCTACATAATGGTACCGTACCTAACCTTCATCATACTTGAAATACATCTCTTATGTTAAGAAAAGGTTTTCAATATTTTACTGATTTAGGAATTTGTCAGTGGAACAATATTGTATGTTGGCTATATTATTGTATTTATTTCATTTAAAATCAAAACTCTTACATAACTTTATAACATAATATTTAACTCACTGCTCGTACTGGCGGTGGTAGTGTTGAATGATACAGTAGATGATTTTCAGTGTTTAATATCGTATTTAAAGATAACAAAAACAGCTTTTCGAAAATTTGAAAGATTGAGAACCAATAAAATGTTGTTATTCAAACTTAACAACTCATAATAATATAATATAATCACAATCGCTATAAGCTGCCATCATTTGTATCAAAACTCCGGTACTGAAACATGAGCTTCCTGTATTGAAACACATATTGCAACCCATTGTTACCAGCGTATCAATTCCTCTATGAGCTTCCTTTATACAAACACATCTACAACAATGTAGGTATGCCGTATGATGTTCCATGAATCAAATTTAAACATTATTTCTGAGAAATCTAGAAGGAAAATTGAAATTTGGGCTTCGAGGTGC